>NC_142707.1:63217143-63367787 GCF_055471065.1 Atractosteus spatula
TCATGACTCTAATCTGGGTCTCTCACAGTGTCAGAAACAGAGTCTGCATTGGGAGCCTTCTCATCCGGTCTCCTGGCTCCATGGCAACCTAGCAGATCTTGATATTATTCGGATGGAACCTTTGACTGTTGGGATTCGTGATGTCAGTTTTGGCACAATGGATGCTGCTGACACGGTCTAATCCCTGTTTCTAAACATATTTGATCATATTTTAAAGATATGTAGGTACAAAATTTGAAGTGATACTACTTAGGAGGTTTGGCAAGGGAAATTTGCTTGGGGTGGGATAAATGTTATTCTGTTGTTATACTGTATGTATGTTATCTGTTCAGAACTTTATTGTTTTCCCCGCTAGGGTATTGCAAGTGTACTTACTTCCCTTTTCTTTTTTGTGCATTAGCCATGTCAGACTAAGTAATGTTATTTTTACAACATGATCATTCTTCATCTGAATTAAAAAACTCTACAGAAATAGCATATTTCTTTTTGCCAAAATGCATGTTTTTTTGTATGAACTAATACATTTCTATCAGACAAGTCCTTTCTGTTTTTGGTGCCAGTTCCAAGCAATACAACACATGCGTTTATGGAACTTTATGTTCTACTTGAATATGATTCTTAGATCTCTTTAAGAAAGCAAGTCAATGTCTTGTTTCGTTGTGCAGGTGGAATGTGCTGTTCATAACCCTGAGCCATTCTGTGGAGATGATAACATACCAGACGCATTGTCTATGGGCCATGGGTGTCTCTGGGTGAGTATCTGTATCCACTTGAGGGGTGTAAGTATTATAGAATGCAGTTAACTCTTTGGAGACAGGACTGTATTTTAAATGTGTGCTAAGTTCTAATAATTCAGCCACTAGGAAATAAGGGTTACCTGTGATTTGGGGTATGAGGTTGATAATTTGACTCTTATTTAGGTCAGTTAGGTAACTGTGATGTTGCTATAACATAAGAATAATAGTTTTTAAAAACACTAATAATTGACAAACACCAGCACAAAGTTATTTTTCATGTCTTGTCATGATATTTTTGTGCATTACCCTGGTTTAAGTGAAGTGATTAATTGTCACACATGTTCAAGGTCCTGTTGAACAGCTTTTGACACTCAAGGAGAATTTATAAGCACAATTGCATTAAAATTTCAAAAACTGATTTTAACATTGTAACACCTGGCAAAGAGTCATTCACAATTTTGCAACTCAGCTAAGTACACAAGAAGACTGAGTAACTTCAGAATAACAAGCAGTAAGTAGTAGAGATGGAACTTAAATTAAATCACTTGGTAGGGGGACCTTTACTTATACAGCTGCACCCTATGTCATGTTGAGACATAGGCCTTTTGTCTCAGCAAAAAAGAGTGCTCATTCTTGTTTCAGGAATTTTCTTGTAGGTTAAATTACATATAAAATTTCAAAAAATGTGTATGGATGCAAGGAGTCACAGTACAGTTCAGTGAAGGTTTAACCACTGGAAGGAGACATACACATGGTGTATTTTCCACAGAATCCTGAATTGCAGTAGTTTTACAGCAAGTTTTATACTCAATGTACAGCCAAGCTCACCCTATGTTATTACCATGAATGGGTGTTTATGTGTGACATTTACCAGTCATATTGGGATCATAGAAAATATTTCCACTTTTGGCACTGTGGCTATTCCTGATAATGTTACCAATTCCTTTCAGTTACTCCTGTGATGTCTAGTACAATGGCAGGTTCTTATTTAAAATGCACTGTGGGTAGGTTAGGAGTCATGACCCCCAGGCCAGAGTCAGACTTCTTCAAATGTAAGTAAAAATTATTTCACTCGACAGATTGCCAGCTGTACGAATCAAATGGGTCAGATCTCCATTGTGGCGCTTCATAACTCCAACCCCAAAGTGACAGAATGCTTCAATGTGGAGTCTCGCATACTTTGCATGGTGCACATCCCTCCTGAGAAGACTCATGAGGAGCTGGAGGGAGGCCCCGAGACCGAGCACATGACAGGGAAGAGCCCTGACTCACCAACTGTGTGCCTGGGCATGGAAGAGGGCAGGTAACCCAGAAACCTTAATCAAACACTTCACTTGACATGACATCGGCATGAAAGCAGACCTGGAAATGCTTGGTCAGGTTCTTTTCTTGTTAAGTAATACTTAAAAAAAGGTTCAAATGTATTTTTAAGAGAGATAGATTAATCCAAAATGGCCTTATCTGACCACTGCATCTGAATTAATAATTTGACTCCTATTTAGATCTCTTGACTGTCATGCATTGTATTTGTAGAATGTAAGAATTGGAATTTAAAAACCATCTGTATGAGAAAATTAGATTTCAGGCCAGTTAGTGTCTTCCACTCTTACTGCTTGGCCTGATCAGGTTTTTCACCTGCTGAACAGCATGAGCTGACTCTACTTAACTGTCCAGGATAAACAAGCTTAAGCTGAGTGCTGTCTGCTTGGCCTTCCCACCCTTAGACATCTGAGCGATGCGAATGAAACGAGTCAGTAAAATATTTTTTTTAATTTGTGGAAACAGACAGTGCAGCTGCCAGGTTTGCACTCTTTAAAGGTCCCTGGACAATAATACAATTAATGTAAATTTACAGTAATTATCTGCACCGCATGTTTGTATTGTTGTGAAAGCAGGCACAGGATCTGATGACTGTCAATGGAATGTATGAGAACCATTACTGATTGTGCTAGAACAAAGTTGCCATTGTGCAAAGATAGAGAAAGGGCATTGACTCCGAATGGTGTGAGATTACTGAAGACATCACAGTGCTGAAGGAATTGTAGTGACAAACATATGATTAACATGAACTAAAATACGTAATTTTTGTTCTTCAGTTTGACAAGTGTAAAAGTTTACACATTTTTTACAGCTTTGCTGAATGTTTTTGTTTTATCTGATCCTTGATTAATTACAAACAGGGTTCACAATTTTAAGCATTTATTTAACAAGTGAATGTCAATTTTTAAAGCTCTAAATAGTGCTTTTTAAGTGATCTTAATGGAGACAAAAGTACTCAACATCACCTGGATTTTAGATAATTTTTAAAAAGGTAAGATGTAAATTGTGAAGCTTTTACAGTGTGCTGAAGTAACATTTCTCAGCAGATCGCAACTCAACTCAAAAAACACAAGCACTGAACAGAAATAATTATTCAGCTAAAAATGGTTTTCAAATGTGTTTTATTTAGCAGAATTTTTCATGTTCAAATTAAGAGGGTTTTATTGTCATGACCAGTGAATTACAAAAAGTAGAAAACATAATCTTCAAATATTATATTATTATACTCTGTTTTTCTGGTTGTGATATGAGATCACATACTTAACTACGAGTTCCACCGAGCTTCCTACTACCTCCAGAATCTGCCATAGTTGTATAGTTCTTACATGTCACCCTGCAATTCACATCTGGCAGCCCTCTGAAGCTAAGCAGATGTGAGCCTGGTCAGTACCTGGATGGAAGACCTCCTGGAAAAAACTAAGGTTGCTGCCGGAAGAGGTGTTAGTGGGGCCAGCAGGGGGAGCTCACCCTGTAGTCTGTGTGGGTCCTAATGCCCCAGTACAGTGATGGGAACACTATACTGTAAAAAGGCACCGTCCTTCGGATTAGACATAAAACAGAGGTCCTGACTCTGCCAAATTTCCCATTGGCCCTTACCAATCATGGTCTCCTAATTATTCCCCTCTGTGAATTGGCTTCATCACTTTGTTCTCTTCCCCACTGATAGCTGATGTGTGGTGAGCGTTCTGGCGCACTATGGCTGCCGTCGCATCATCCAGGTGGATGCTGCACATTTGTGGTGGTGGAGGAGAGTCCCCATTACTTGTAAAGTGCTTTGAGTGGTATCCAGAAAAGCGCTATATAAGTGTAAGCAATTATTATTATTTTGGTATTCTAAGGAGACCACAAATATAAATTTTAAAAAAATACAAGATGGGAGATAAAGGCATATCTTTGTTTTATTAAATTACTGACAAACACTATCTGTATGAACTGGCTTCTATAAAATAAGGCATATCAGTAATGGTGTAGCTTGTCTACACGTTTTGAGTCATATTTTTAAGGACTGCTTTCCATTAAATCTCAAAATCTTTTTTTCAATTCCATAGCATATCAGTGTATAAAAGTTGTCAACGGTCAAAGAAAATTCGCCTTCAGCATTTCTTCACTCCAGACAGATCAGCGGTAATGAGTTTGGTCTACAGTTCTCCATGCCTCTATGCTGGCCTAGTGAGTGGAGCTGTTGCTATCTACTCCAGAACAGAAGGTAGGACTTCTTTACCTTCTCCTGTCCCTTTCCATTCAGCACTGCAAAGGGATGTCAAAATGATCATGTGTTAAAATACGAAATCCGTTGATACTGCTTGATGTTTTGACACTGCATCAGTGTGAAATTAGAAAAAGGTGATTTAACTCTTAAAATTGACCCTCTCCATCTTGCTGTGGATGCTGAGGAGTAAGAGTTTTTTTTGTCTTTTCTAGATATTTTTTTCTACATGATTTTTCTAGAAGAAGTCCCCCACTGTGTCACAGAACAATAGCGTCATATTGAAAATGGTCACATGTAGGTTTGTTTAGTAATCAGTGTTAAATATTAAGTATTGTTACAGAGTGACAGCTTGTCTCTGAGACAACGCCGCTATTTGCACCATCTGTCCAGAGGTTTGTTGATCTCTGATATGCACCTGTATACATCTGTGGTATTTTGGTTGACATGTAACTGTATTTCCTCCTGTGGTCCTGTCCTTAAGCAGCTCTGGTGAACCTAATGTCTCTAACCCATTCCCAAAGCATGCTCGTTACAGGACCAGATACCCAGCTTTTCATTGACCTGATGTATAATAAATAGAAAACCTCTATTTGATGTTACCATAATATCCTCTGAGATTTTTTGTTTTGTTTTTTTTATGTTCTCCCTCCTGGGGGAAACTCTCAGCTACAGCTCCTGGGATAACCGACCAGGGAATGTTTCTTTAACTGAATCTTATATCTCACACATTCCCAGGCTAAGGTTTCCTTTCTCGCCTAACCTTGCTATACTGTAGCTCTAACCTCTTGAGCTTATCCCCTGCGTTATCTTTGACCTTTATTACTAAGTCCTAACCTCCTTCAAGGTCAGTTAGATCTTCCTGGAACCCTTCTGGGTGCATATCTCACATATCTACTGAGTCTCAGGGCTATACTTCCTAGTATCTGGATTCAAGAGCTCCCTTTCCATCCACCTCACACTCACGAGGATTTCCACACTGCAGCATCCCTAACCCTTCGCTCGCAGACTCCAAGCTTCACAATACTGACAGGTTCCTCCGGTGTATAGTGCAATTACTTCCTAACTTACTCCCTTCCTCAGACTACCTTTAACCTTAGCACTGTTTCCAAACTCCCTCCAGAGTTTCTGACCCCGTGGATGGTCTAACCACCCCTTATGTGGTACTAGAGAGAACTCTGGTCTCTGGTAACCTTTTAGGAAGCCCATTTAATATTCCCACGTCCGTCTCGATATTATAGTATAAGAATTCTCGCACGTAACTGATGGTGCTATGTTAGTACCCTATTTTAGAATTCCCTCCCATTTACCTAACCTTTTACCTGTTGCTTCTATACCTCTTCAGAGCCACCAAATTACTTCATTCCACCTTCCCGCAACTATCAGTTGACCCATTACATGTTACTTCACTCACCTTCAGTATGTTATTCAAGACCTTCCCCAATTTTCTTCTCTCTTATTCAAAGTTTGGAACCTTTATTAGTTATGTTTCCTTACCGGAGAACCTTGATCTTCTATTCCCCTATCAGAGCACCTATTCCCTCTGGGGAAACTCAAATCCCCCCCTGTATTTATAACCGGCTGATATAAAGCAAACAAAGTTACTGTGCCCATTCTGGTATTTAATCAGCTGAAGTTAACCATTACCTTTCCAGGGTCTTAGAGAGAACTTGAACTGCCCCACAGTAGCAGTGTAATCCATCTCTCAGCTGATCCCGTTTGGCCAGGTCCCCTCTAGCATAACCATTATCTTACTGGCAGAGTTGACTCAGCAACGACCAAGCCTGCTACTACTTTATTTGTCTATGTCTGAATATGTGTATAATCTAGCACCTAAACCAAAAACTCAAGGGTGCCTTGTCTCAGTTCTCTTAACCCTAGATTACTCTAACCAATCAGGGCTCTATATGGCGAGAGCTAATACTTCCCCCTCTTTTGCCTGACTTCCTTGTACTCAGAGCCTATCGGCTCCTCAGACCCACTGACTGTTACCCCATTAGTTAACCCATTTTGGTCTTAACCTGAGACACATATGTAAATATGCTGTTAACAGAGAGGGTGAGACAAATACCAGTGTGATTATCATTGACAAAACCCCTGTTTGAAGACCTAAGAAAATGTTAAATTGTATATTTCTCAGTTTTTACATTCTTAACAATTATCTTAATGAGGCCTTTCACTCCAATTTGTGGTTGAACTGTTTTTGAACTGCAAGAGATGACTTAAATCATAAGAGAAAACCCATCAATCTATCTTCAAATAAACTTATCAAATTCAGGGTCAGGGAACTAGAGCTAGACCTTCCTGGACACGACACCGGTCAATCACAGGGGCACACACAGACAGAGTGACATGCAAAAACTTGCACCAGAGCCAATTTTACAGAAGCCAATTAACCTGTCAGTATGTTTTTGGACTGTGGGAAGAAACCAAAAGTGTGTAGAGTAAACCCACGCAAACATGGGGAAAACATACAAACTCCATGCAGATAAAAAGCCACTGGAATAAAAAGGTCTGGAATCGAACCGAGGGCCTCAGCAGTGCCAGGCAGCAATACAAAACATTGTGCTGCCCTAAGAGAAAACCTTTATATTATAACTAATCACTATGGGCTAGAAACAATGTATGTTTTTCTCTGGCAGCACACAAGAAATGTCAAAGTCAACCAAGAAATTTTGATTTATTTGTGCACTTAAAGATTTGGTTATGTTTTCCAGAAACTATATGTTTAAAAAAACACACTTCTTTGGCAGAATAATATTCTAGTTTACTGCCATTTCTGCATGTGTAATTGTTAGCTTGTTTGCATGCCCCAGCTTTTCCGTGTTTGATCCACTTCTGAATGTGTAAGGAGCAAATGAAAAATATTCAGACTGACACGCACTGCATTTCAAAACTTTGCAAATTCAGTGCTTTCCTCCATGTTTTGGTGGGTGTACCACTTGTTTGTCATGCTTAAGAAACTGTGATCTGTTTCTGCAAAGATGTCTCAGCGGAGTTTTGGTTGCCTCGGTGATATTATTAATCCACATAGCTGACCTATTTTCCTGCAGACAAATTAGAATGGCCTGAAATTCTGACCTAGTGCTCTTTAAAGAGCTTACAGTACAGCAGTACAGTACAGAGCAGGCAGGAAGAAACTGTAAAACAATTCAATTAAAGGAAATGGAACCCAGCAACCTTTCCTTTCATATTTACAGATAATTACTATAGTAACATCAGTGCTTCATTCATGACATTTAATCTGTACTTGTGTAATGAAGATTTCAACCTATTTGAAAACTAAACTAAATTTCAGTCATCAAACTCCATTATACTAATGATGCTGCAGTATGCACAATGTAAGCAATATATCTCCAGACATATATCCAGATATAATTAATAAGGCTACTGAGCATATAGGACTTCGACCTAATATTCAGAAGACCAAAATTTTCCATCAGGCATCGACCATGTGCAATTGATTCATGATGAGTGTATTAAGAATGTAGAGGGCTTCCTGCAGTATATCTTGTGAGTTGTCTTATACAGTAAGCTGATATTAATGAAATTATCCAGCATCATCTGGAAGCTTGAACACTTTACAATCAGCATGACATTCACCATGAAGTTTAAAATAATTAGTGGAGTACCTCAGGGATCTAGTTTAGGATCACTGCTCTTCCAGATTTATATACTTTAGATGATCTAGATTTAGGTATTGTAAGCAAATTAGTCAAGTTCACAGATGATAGGAAAACCAACACTGTAGAAACTGCTATATGAATTCAACAAAATGCTTAGACTCCATTCAGAGCTCACCAAACAACTGGCAGATTATTTTTAATGTACACAAGTGCAGGGCTTTGCAAAAACATATATTTTAAATGCAGAAAACACCAAGCCTGAATTGGCTGCTTGTGAAAAAGACTTAGGTAATTATGGAGACATATCATTATCATCTTCTAGACACTGCAGGGAAGCAATAAAAAGACAAAAAATGTTACGATATATAGTTAACGGTGTAGAACTTAAAATCGGAGGATTAAAATTTAAGACTTTATTCAGAATATCATTACAGTTTTGCTCACTGTGAAACAAAAAAGATGTTGCTACACTGGAATCAGTCCAGCAATAAGTAATACAGTATATTCCCCCGATTAAAGGAATGTCCTACACTGACAAGTTAAAGGAGCTGAACCTTTTTAGTCTTGAACAGAGAAGATGATGAGGGGACCTGATAAAAAATCCTTTTCAAAATCCTCAAAGGTACTAACAGAATCAACACTGAATCACAAGCCAGAGTACACAAGTGAAAACCACACAGAAATGCATTTGCAACAGAAAACTGAGAACACTTCTTTACACAAAGGGATCTGGGAGTATGGAATAATCTAGCTACTATAGGTTGTTGAAGTCGATACCCTGGCTTCCCGGCTATTAAAAACCAAACGATCTAGATGGGTCAAATGCCCCCATTTTGTTAGTTAATTTTCTTATGGTCTCTGCTGCCACCTCAGATATTCTCTAGGTCACGGAAGATGATGATTTAATCTCTTAGCTATCAACATGTTGCCCTGGATTGGCCTCCGACAATGCAAGTCCATTTTCATGCAGTCATTCTGGTCATTTCTTCCTGGACTTTTTTTTAATCCTGTAGCCACTGACGTCTGATCATAATTGTACAGATGGATTATCCTGGGCTGGAGATATGAATCTCTGCCTTTGAGAATGTGACCTGTGCCTCACAGATTGTTTTTTATTCTGAACTAGTCTGCTTACTGTGGAAACTGAATACAAGATTCTTAGGGCAACTTCTTCTGTAGTCAGGCAGTCACATTCATAGAAATCCAGTAGTATTCATTGCTCAAGTGGGACATAATCGAATCATTCACTCATATGGGCAATTTTAATACAACTCCGATATCAAACACTGAACTACTGAAATTTGTATAAGATCTGTAAACTTTAGCTCAATTCTTTACAAACCTAGCTATTGACTATTTACTAGTACTTCTTGTTTCGATAGATTTGTTGATGTAAATAGAGTTTATAGCCATTGTAATTTTATGTAATGCAGAGACACAGGGTTCATAGTATCTAATCTCCAGGCCTGTTTCCCACACACTTGATTGCATGGAATCACCCAGATGATATTGTCCTGTGACTGCATGGCATGGCACAGAGCTGTTCAATGAAGCACTTACAGTAGAAGTCTTTCAAATACGTACAAGCTGAGAATGTGTTTTTGTATTCATGACAAGTATTGGTATATCATAGTCAAACATTCATTCAAGATCCTCAGGTCTTTGTATTCCTAATAGAATTAGGGCTTAAATTCCCTGCTGCCTAACACTGAGACTTTCTTCCCTCCAGCCTCACTGTCAGTGGAAAATGAGCTTCAGTGGCTGTAGATTAGAGTGCCATTGATTCTCTATATTTTTGTTCTAATATTCAAACCTGCTGTGACTTGATTGGACATTAAATGCAATGAGAAGCATTCTTCTTCAAAACGGAAAGTCTTTAAAACAGCAGAACAGTCACAGAGATTGTGATAAGGAAATGTACAGTGAACTGTTGTAAATTATGGACTGTGCACGCAACCTCAAAATCTTTCTCATGTCTGCACAAGGAGCTCTCTTTATGAAACAAATAAGCTGCACATCATTAGCTCCAAGAAAAACATATGACAAAATAAAAAAGTGCGAGGAATTTGATTAAAAACTGGAGTGCATCTGTAAGCATTTCATCATCAGATCCTGAACAGAATTCAACTAGCATGTTTTATCTCTTTGAGAAAACTATTAAACATTTTTTCCATATTAATCACCCTCTAGTCAGACTGACTTAGTCAAACAGGATTGCTTTAAAATTTTGTGTAGAGATATTGTTTCTGTTGATGAAACAGAAGATGCTATAAAGTATTACTGTCAGTTTTTCCCTACCATACCAAGGTGTTTACAGTACTGATGAACAACTGTATCACCCTGTTATAAATTTGTTTGAATGTTAAAGGTTCAGCAATTCACGTTTATCATAGATAATATGTTATCATGTTATTTTATCATAACATTATTTGTATTATCATTTTAAAATGTTTAATGTTTTTTATAGTTCTTGATACTAAAATATTTACTTTTTGATAAAAATATTTGCTTTTGTTCCATGAATTTATATATTGAATTAATAGAAGTTGATGAGTTGTGAAAATGAGTTGTGAGAAAGAAACTCAAACCTGAGTTGGTTAAATTGTTTTTTCCTTCTGCTGTTATAGATAAGATTTTTCCTTTAATGCTTTAGATAATAGGTGAGACTCCGAAGACCCTTGTGAGGATAAAGACATTCGGATGGTTCTGTTTTGTACATTTGGCTCTTATAGTAGAATAATCTACTGTAGTAATTCTTCCTTGTTTTCATAGTTACAAATGCAAAGTAAGAATGAGGAAAAAACAAGAATGTTTTTTCTTTCACAAATAAAACGGCTTTTATTCAAGTACTTGTGAATCACTGATACTTCAGTGACAAGATACTTTCATTGCATATTGCTGCCAATACTGACATTCATGACAAACATTCTGACAATAAATCTGTATTAGGTTTAAGCTGATTGCTAAAATCCAAGCAACCACTGGTTACACAAAAAGTGCTCATAGTGCCCTAGATTTATAAAGCTTTTGCACATTTGAATCAACCAATTATCTAATTGTAATGTGCAGATAGTTTTGTACATAGTGATCTCTTCAAAACGTTCCACTATAATTACACATAATTGAACTGTATTGATAAAAAATATATTTGTAGATTATTTTCATGATTAAGTAGGTAAAATAATTTTGTTTGTAGAGTTTTCTGTTGTATATATCCATTCATCCAGGAAATCAGCTGAGCATGTGGAAAATAATAATAATTAACATTTGTTTTCAACAGCATTGATCGACAGGTACTTTACTGGGAATGTCACAGTCTAGCAGTGTGTGTGACCACAGAAGCAGTAAAAGCTGTACATTTGTAATACATCCTTTGCACCAGGTTGCATATACTGTCCTGTGGGGTTCTGTCCTATTCCTCTCATAGAGCTTAGACAGGTATGTGCGTTTTCACTGGTCTCTGAGCCCAGCTTTATCTCACAAATGTTTAGTGGGGCTCAAAGCATTGTGGGGCATCCATAGCATAACTGCCGCATTCTCATTGTTAGATGAGTAACATGGGGACACGTGTTGTCCTGATGGAAGATTTTCCTGTCAGGAGGAGCCTGCAAGAAGGGCAGCTACTGAGGTCCCAGAATGTGATCAATGCAGCAGTATGCGATTAGGTTGCCATCAATCACTGCAAGTGGAGTTCTGTACACACCATTCAGCACATTTAGACCCCCCCCCCCCCCCACACATTGATCTTGGCGAGGTCTTGTGACTCGTGGGCTCCCAGCTCTTGGGCTGTTATTGACGCCCTGTGTTTGTCTGGAATGTTTTGCCGGATCAGAATTTGCTGGCTGTGATACCCCAGACAGCGTGTGACAGTGTGGTGACCTTGTTCAACCTCCAGCATCTCCATCATGCCGATGGCACAAAGGCATTGTTCTCTTGATGTGCATGTTGGTTCCTTTCTATGTTGTTCTTTTTTGATTTTACCATGGTAAAATGGTGACATTCAGTCGTTTCACTACCGGTGACCAATCATTTTTTTCAATAATGAGGCAATTTATTTCTTATCATCAATATTTAATGCATGACAAAAATACTTTACTGCATTACTGACAATCATGAACAGTAAGTTAATCAAGAAGAAAACAATTGATCTCATGTGTTCCAGAACAGACACTTTTTCTAATCATATTTGTGATTCACTGATGAGTTATTAAATGACGAATCAGCTGAGTGATAATTAACTAACAATTAGATAAAGTGGTTAGGGAGTACAGTACAGGACATTAAGGTTGTTTACAGTACTATTGTGTAAGAGCAATCCTTATGGTAATCTCCCAGAAAAATTGTAAAAATGCATTCATTTGTGTCCTCATAATAATAAGCTCAAAATACAATATATTAGTAGTTTATTGTCTGGTTTCTCAGAATGTTTTATTTCCACCAAAGCAGCAACTTACAAAACCTACAAATACAAGTAAACTTTCCATTACAAATAAATGTAACATTGCATAACAGATATCTACCCATACATATTCATTTCACTCCACTCCTACAGAAAACGACAACAGAACCTTGTAAATATTCTCTCCCCACAATTTCACTAAGCCCTTATAATTACACATTACCACTTCACTTTTGCACATAATCCGTTGGTTGCACTTTCCCATAAAACACTTATTGATTGAGTAGTTTGAAAAATATGAGCACACAGCACCCACAGACCTGGAACCTGTATGTGTGTATAATCTACTGCACCACATAAGGTTAACAAAAAGTAAAATCGCAGATATCCCCAAAATTGGAAAACTTTGAATGCTGTATTAAATATATTAGTCCTTGTGATGTATTCAAGGATTAAATATAAGATTTAAGGAGCTCATATCACAAAGAAATGGAGTATCTTACAACAGAGAATGGCCCATTGATTTCTTTGGTTTAAAATGCAGAGTGCTTGCAGGCACGTTGAAGAATTCTTGATAGATCACTGGGTTACACCTGCAGGGGTTTGATTGCATAATGATGTGGGCTTATTTTGGAGCAAGTCTCTTTGGCGATTGTTGCAAAACTTATGCAACACCATTCAAAGACTAATCCATCAATATGATATTTTTCAAATGCACAGAATCATTTCTTCTCTCTAAAGTGTTGATAACACTTTACAGCTATGTGTTTTGCTCAGCACCATGACTTGGTTTCAGTCT
Source organism: Atractosteus spatula (assembly GCF_055471065.1). Lineage (NCBI taxonomy): Eukaryota > Metazoa > Chordata > Actinopteri > Semionotiformes > Lepisosteidae > Atractosteus > Atractosteus spatula. The sequence goes on from NC_142707.1 coordinate 63,230,231, forward strand.
AAAGCAAATAAACTATTGATTATCTACAGCATATAAAGTACCTAAAAGAGCTGTATAATATATAATGCAATAATATGCAATATATTATATTGCAATATATTATATTATGCAATATAATATATTGCATAATATAACACATACTGTACTGGATGTGACCAGGTCTAGCCCTTGAAATAAAGAATCAGAGTATTGTTTTAGAAAGATTAGGATAGTTTACATGATCTTGCAAAGTCATATATCTGAATCTGTTCAAATGATAATGTGCTGCTGCTTTTATGACTGCATTTTTGAATTTCACTTTTTTGTGATTAAATTTAGATTAGAATATTATTGAGCAATTTCATTTTTTCCTTTAATGTTTGGGGTTAATTCCTACAGTGTATCTATATTTGTGAAACTTAAGCCTAAAGGGGATGGGCAAAAAAGAGCTTAAAGGCAGTTTACCTTTAAGAATGAATCATTTTAAAGGTTAAATACGTTTCAAAAAGGTCCACATTGACAGTTCACACTCAGATTTTTTTTTTTATATGAGCTTACACATATATTATTCTCATGTACATTGTAAAGTACAAGAAACAAATAAGAAATAAAAAACATGGTATGAGTGTAAGATATTTCTGTAGAGCTTTAATATTTAAGTAGCAATGTTGTGTTAGGATATTGCCGGGGTGCAAAGGTATTTTTTTACAACAGGTTGTTAAAAAGGACAGAACTGTAGTCTGTAGTCAGGTAAAACTTAGTATAGCGGGCTGTTGGTTTCTCATCTGCAGATGGTGCCTGGAGCACAGATTCCCCTGCGGTGGTCAAACTGGGGGTCCTGCCGGTGAAGAGCATGCTGGCGATGGAAGACACCATCTGGGCATCTTCTGGGGGGCAGGTCTTCATCATCGGGAGCCAGACGCAGGCGATTGAGGTACTCGGGGAAGTGCGGGTCACGGCGCCCTGCCACGTCAGGCTCACAAAGGGGCATGCTGCAGAGAGCGCCGGGTCGGGCCCACATCTCGTGTCTCCTCCTCGCTCGCGGCAGCTCGGAGCTGGCAGCGTCGGGGATGAGCTAGCGGAAGAAGGATCAGTTCTTCCTGTACAATCACTGAGGAAATTTAAGTGGCCTGTAAAAACAGTGCTTGCTGGCCACATACTGTATCTCATGACCCTGACTTGCATAAGAGGGTATTGAAAGTGATGTGATGTGGTTTCTAGTGAAGCACACTGAGCTATAGTGAACCACCAACAAAGCCTTTTTATTATTATTTCATAATGAATAATATATTTAATGGCTAAAAATATACGTTTGCCTGCTTGGGAGTTTCTCCAGAGTGCTGTGACTTAACATCCATCCTGATAGTATAGTTCTTTAATGGAAAATTGTTGTACAGTTGCACAATATGCAATCAGCTATGGATTTTGTGTGAAAACTTTCTAGCTGTTTTTTTTTCTTGCCTAGTGAAATTGATCTTCCCTTATTAAATTAATTACAGTATATTGTAATTCTTTTTTTTTTAATTGAGAAGTTTCCTTTCCTTTCAAAAGAATGTTAATAATCAAAGACTTACCTGGTGCCATAAAGTGCTACTACGCAATATTTATGGTTTGAGTCCCCTGTGACATTTTATTCATAAGTTCAAGTCAAAATGGCCTAGTTACAATTGAGTTGGTGTTACAGCATTCATCACATACTGTGAGCATAGTTGAAATAGTTTTGTGGTCAGCGTGTGGATTATGGAAATGTAGTATCCCACATATTGTTTTGGATTTTACTTTGTACACGGCATAAAGTACACTTGATAATACTAGGAAACTTCTTGGACTGAAACCTCAAAAACAATGGCACCATCACAGTTTGGAGAAAACAAGCACTCCTTCACAGCCCCAGAGCACGCACGTCATTCTGTAGCTTAACAACATTCAGATCTGTACTTTATGCTTCTTTCAGCAGAATACATTTAATTTAAATGGAGAATTCCTTAACTAGCTCATTTAACTAGTTTGTGTGTGGTCTGTGGCAGCTTCCCTACACAATTTTTTAAAGGTCTCATTTACTTCTAGTGTGTATAAAATGCATTGCCCATTGCTCATTGAAAATCAAATAGTTCAAGGGGTTTGTACTTCACAAAGAGCTGAAAAATAAACATTCCTGCACAAATATTTGGGATGAATCAGGGATGGATTTCTGTGCCTGCTGAGAACTGTAATGTAATCTTGTTAGAAAGGAATCTCCCGTTGCTCCTTTTCCTTTGTAAATTATGTTAATATTTCACAACGGGACCTTTGCATATTGTGAAGCATCTCTAAAATCTTATCATTTCAGTCATAGTGCAGGCTAACATTCATTTTTGGGGGTGAATTTAAACTCTAGTAGGTGGACAAATGTTGCACAGTGATTCATTATTTCAGATTATGATTTCTATTTAATTAAGTGTGCTCAGAGCAGGGGTCTTAAACTGCTGTTCTTGAAGATTATTGAGCCTCTTGTGGGTTTTGTTTATCCAGCTCTAGTCTCAGTCATTTAATTTCTCTGGCAAAGTATTTTTTTTTCCAGGTGTCATTCCAGTGCAGACAACAGACTAAAATGCGTTGTATGATGCTGCTCTGTACATTTTAAATTCTGAAGAGCACCAATGCAGTGACGTAACAATCTTCAATATGGCCAGCGACGTGCAAAATTTGATCAATGAACAAGAGTTGGAAGGAAAAGCAGCACACTCTGATTCCCTGCAGGGCTGAGGAAACTGGTCCATGTGTACTGTAGGCAGACCAGTGCAGATTTGTACTGTGTTTGAAGAAAGGGGACTTTCACCTTCTCCTGAGAGTCTGATTCTCTCTTTCCCTGCAGCGTCAACTGGAGGCACACCAGGAGGAAGGCATGGTGATCTCCCATATGGCTGTAGCTGGAGTGGGAATCTGGATTGCTTTCAGCACAGGCTCCACCCTCAGACTCTTTCACACAGAAACACTGGAGCACCTACAGGACATCAACATTGCAACCCCAGTGCACAACATGCTGTCGGGTAAGATCTAGTCGACAAGCATTGTTTAAATATTGAGTCAGGTTACACCTTCCTTTGAACTGGAAATCTGTGTCAGGCAAGTTCATTTCTATTCTATTTCTAATCTTGATTGCTCCTCCCACACTACAGCCACATCTGTTAATCAAGCATGTGAAACATTAACTAGAGGAAGGTTTGATTTCCTGATTTCTGCAGGTGGTGGAATGTTCTCATAGCTTTACAGGAACACTATTGTGTGACTAAAATGTCAAGTTCATAATTCTAGAATGTGTGTAATATTTTGAGAATGTGGTTTTAAATGTGGTTTTGAAGGCCATTTAAGCTACCCTCACACTTTCTCTTATGTTCAATATTGCCTTGAGTTCTTTCACATATTGTAGAATCCTGGGCCTTTGTAAGACTTTTTATATAAGTTGTTAACCATGTTCTGTCTCTTAAAATAATTGTGCAAAAGTAATTACTTTTTTAAACTAGTTTATGGTTATTATGCTTGAATGCTTACTCTGAGCTCTTTTCCCTGTTACCTCTATCTTCTAGTTTTATAGCTGATGGTTTATTGCTGGCGTTGATCTGGTGTTTAAGTGTTGAACTGCATTAACATATTTTAGTAGGAATAACCACAACCAAGAATTAAGTGTACTGAAAGGATTATGGAGTCTTTAGTTAAAATTTAGCTTAACCTGCATGGGCTGAGAGCTAAGCTCCTGGCCAGAGGGTGAGGAGGCTGGGACTCCCATGCAGAGTGAGGAGTGACCAGGGGGCAGCTGCAGAGGTGGAGGTGGAATCAAAAAGATGTACGTGAGGCAGAGAAGGAGATCAGTTACAGTATTTGTACTGTTTTAGAAAAGCAGGAGTGTCAGGAGTTATTGCGTATTACTAACAGCTGAGTCTGATCGAACTTGGTTGTTGTCATCCCTTCCGAACGTAACCGAGTTAACCTGGGTAAATTCAGAAATAATCAAATATAATAATTACAGTACTGTACATGCCTAAGGTATTATGTGATCCAAAGCCAAGTGGAGTGTCTCTTCACATTTTAGAGATATTACCACAAATGCACCCCCAACATTTGCCATTTAGCATTTGTACATTTTCACTGAAATGATAGCAAAAACTTTTAAATGGATTTTTAAGATGCTGGGCGTAAAGAAGACATTTCTACTTCTAGATGAGAATTGCATCCTTGCTGCAATGATCAGAAAACTTGCTTACATGACACACGGAAGGAGACATACAGGTGATCTTGTGGACAATGAATTGCAACACAGCAATGTCACTGAAGCTCCGGTGGCATAGGCATGATTTAAAAGCTACTTTAAATTTTAAAACAATGGCCGACAAGTGGAGAAAGTACAAATCATACTCTCCTGGCAGCCATTCCTGATTGTGCTCCGCTGCAGATGCATTGCGACTTCTCGATTTATCCTTTCTATTCTCTCATAAAAAAGGAGGTTATGAGTTGAATAATGTAGGATACCATGTAAAGTAGGCAACCAAATAAGTATTTTTTTTAAATCAAAGCTTTATTTGAAAATTTCAAATTCATTTGCTAAGCATTAATGATTTAGAAAGACAAACAAATGTCTTATTAACCTTTTTAGAATTGAAAAGTAATTCCTTTATAATGACCATGACAAGGTGGAGTGCTGATTTTGGAGGGTGTAAAAAAAATGCTTTGCAGAGTGTTCCTAAGAGTGAAGCCACTCATGCAGATCTAAAAAACTAGCAGGATGTAATAATAGGAAGAATCTTTTATGTGTTCGTTGATACTGTCACTCACACTGTCCAATCCTGACATGGTAAACTCTGATACTTCAAACGTTAATTTGTAAATAGGCAGTGCAGGTTTACTCCACAAGATGTCTCAAACTGACTGGTAATTTTGGCAGGTAGCTCCACCTTTGTGGTTGCTTTTTTATAGCTGTGGAAACACGCTACATTTTTCCTTGTCATAACAATTTGAATGCTGCGGTCTTATTCATCTGCCATTCAAAGTATTTGGCCTTAAAGGTTGCACTTGCCAACACACAACAAATAACTGCTTATCTCTCTGCACTCCATTTCCTTTTGATGTTTTCTCGTGTTCCTTTCAAGTAATGTCGACGACATCATCCTTATTTCATTATGCCCTGCTCTGAGTTGACATTTGTTCTGAGTCAAATATGACTTACATTGTTAAGAGGCATCACAGTCTGTGCAGATAATGTGAGTTTACATAAATATGACAGCAGATTGTTTCCATCAGCTAAGCAATGCAGAGAGAAAAGACTGTCATATTCCCTGTCATGTTTTGGGAATCGTCTGTGCTCTTTCAGCACTGACCATTGGTAAGGTGAGGGCTTTGGTCTGGAGAGCAGTTTATTCCAGGTGTATAACAATGTGTAAAAGGGCACTGTTCTGCTCTTCAGGTGAATATGACAAAGTTGTTATGATTGTATGCACAGAAAGCAACAGAAACTGTTCCAGATATCTTCCAGCCTGTTGTAATGTTATTGGTCCTTAATGTCAACAGTTGTGTATCTGGCAGGACAGCACTTGTTCACACTGTGCTAAGTCATGTTCCACCCCCTGTTTTGTCAAAGCCTAATCAGCTTTTCTGAAACACTCATAATTCATGTCTCGAGCTGCGATTATAGAACCAGCTTTGTGCATAAACAGGTTTTGTGCTGAAATATGCTTGGTTCCTCCACAGATTGCCAGTGGCTAAAACACGTCAAGACAAGGAGAAATTACAGTATATTACAGGGATATGTAAGGGCGCTGTACAGGAACTCCGTCAGTCTGAGTCACCCTGTTTTCCCTCCTATAGAAATATCTTTAATGTCAAATTCTTGTTTTCTGCAAGCTACAGTAGGGAAAATCATTGTCATACTTGCAGCTACTGACATGGGCTGTCAAGAATGAGGAGGTGGAATCTTTTATCAAAAATGGTTTATCCCAAAACTGTGTGTTCAGGTTCCTTCTCACTACTCAGTTTCCCTCAGACAGGTCTGGGATGAGGGATGACCTCCAAATACACACCCTATGACCGCCGTGTAAAAAATCTATACGAAACAACCATACAAACAGTAATAATTCTCACAAAACATAATGGCAGGAACAAATAATTTAACATGATCATAGGAATTTTAGAGCCCACACCTAGTGCTTCATAGCCTATTGCTTCATTTCATGCGAGAGAAGAGAGAGAAGATGTTTTCGCTGACCACAATGCAAAACAATTAAAAGGAAATTTAGCTTTGTTCCAAAGGCCATCAGGCTTGCAAACAATGACAGTAAAGAAGTCTGTCTGTCTATTGGACAGAAAAAACTTTATTACCTGCTTAAATACTACACACTGTTACTTTCACTCACTTTTATGGTCCATTTGCTGTTTTTTACATGTATATTTTTTCTTAGAAATGCTGTTTTTATAATTGTTATGTATTGTATGTTGAACCTCTTGCTGCTTACATTGCCCCTCTGGAGGTGAATAAAGTATTTTGGATTGGACTGGACTGGATTGTAAGGTACTGTTAATACATCCCCTGCATGCTCCAGTTGCAGCTCCAGGGGCTGATGGCAAATACAGGAGTTTGAACGTCTTCTGACTCATTCCCCATAAACGCTCAGTTCTAGGTCTTATACTATAATTTTAGTATGCTGTAAATGTTAAATCAAGTGAAATGTAAGTGCAGTCTAAACTTATATCTTTACATAGTACTTGTTGGAGAAAGCATTTATAATGGGGAGTGACAGAGAATAAACTCACGCTAGTGTCATCTGTAAAACTGACCTGTGATTTTTTTACAGTTTGCATGGCATGTTGGTTGAAATTCTGATCCTGAGGATATATTGAGTAGACATGCAGTGGTAGTTATTGCCTGTGCTTGGAATTGGCTGTCTTTTCCATAAGGAATTCCATGTGTCCTTATTTAACATTTCCATACATTTTTTTCAAACTCCGATGAAAGGTTTATTTTTGTATTATAGCAGTATTAGGCTTCTGAGAATTCTTGATTTTTCACTAATCATAGGTCTTGGAGAACAGTGACCCATCAATCTATCAATTGTCTTTCTTTGACGTGTCTGTTAATTTACTTGAGAACTTTGTCATGTGACTGGTCACTGAAGTGCATTTTCTTTATCTGTGTGTGTGACTGCAGGTCTATAGAATAGTTTGCCATGGTTTACCACAGTATAAGTCATAGGATGTCAAATATCTTCATCACTTAGCATGATTTCATGGTACTTACTTTCCCTTTACTATGGTTTAACTTATTTGAGGGAGTACAATAAAGCTTATCCTTTTTCGACCTTGTCTCGTTAATACTGGATTCATGTGTTATACTGATTTTTATTTAATTCTGCTTCAGTTCATGTTGCAGAGTTTTATTGAGTTTCAATGAAGTATTGATTTAAAAAATGTCCAACAAACTGTCTAGTTCAGGCACAAGCAATTAATTGCTTTTAGGTTTATTTATGCAATAATATCTGCATTAGTGGTACATACTGCTATTTGTTCTAATAGAATTCAGATCTAAAATAATTTAAAAGTTGTCTTGGCGAGAACATTATTTGTTAATAATCCCACTCGTATCCAGAAGTCCAGCTGGCACTTTAAACACCACATTCTAGTGGTTTTTAGAGGTCTGTCTGGCATTGTAACTTGCTGCAGAGTTTGAACAGGACTGTGGGCTGAGAAATCCATATTAATTATCTCAGGGTTCTGTTACAAAATGGTGATGGTATTTAAAATACAGATCTCTGTACCCCTGTGCCTTTTTCAGTCTACACTTTTAAAGCATAGAAATGAAATCAGTATAAGTTTATTGTATAAACAGGAAGCCAAGGACACTGGGATAATACAAGGACAGGTACAGTATGTGATTGAGCAGACACAAACGCCAGTAGCTTGACTTTAGGAGCATGAAGCAAGGGCATCAATGGCAAAGACCACAAGCCTATCAGGAAACACGGAGGTCACTCTTTTTCGAGCGTATGCAGCATGGTTCCAGACACAGAAGACGACCGCCCACAGGGAAGCACATACAGTGGAACAGACAGCTTAAGGGCATGAACAACCTTCTGTATGTAAAGAGACAGATTAGCCACAGCCTGGTCCATCCATATCAGCAGACAACATGCACCGGGATCATTATTAGGTTCTTAATAACTTGTCCTGTCATCGTGTTTTACACTTAGTAGTTTTAGCTTGACTGGAAATAGGTAGGATTGTAACGTAGACAGTTGAAAGCCAACTTCTTGCTTTCCTACTGTGACATGGGAACAATCAAATTGCTCGGAGGTATATCATCAAGCTGGTCCCTTCCTTTTGCACTTCAGATCCCTAACAATCGACAGAGCTGAAGAGCAGACACAGGTCCCTCCGAGTCTTTTCCCCCCAGTATGCAACAGACCAGACATGACACCAACCATCACATCACAGATCACAGATCGAGGATCTCTCCACCGGCTGTTCTCTATGCCCAGTGTCCTAAATTCAGCAAAACCAACAAGCCATGGCCTGGGTTTGAGTCAGCAGGAGGCGGTCCCCCCTGGAACCTCTACTCAAGTGTGCTACACTTCTGTTTTTTTTTAATTTAGAAAAGTTTGCTGGGAGCAAAATAGATAATACTCCTTGTAGTTTATTGTAATTAGTGGGAAGGTTGCTGTTATTATCATAGTATTTTTAGTTAATTTTTTACATCAGTTACTGCATTTTGTGCCCCCGCATAGAGAGAGCACAGTCTCACATCGAAATTAGTGCAGAAAACAGTGCCAAGCAAACTGTTTACAACTCACATTGCAAACAGACTTATTTTGTTCATTATGAACAGAAAAGTAACAAATTAATTGAAGCCATTCAGCCTTTTATTTTTGTTGTGTTTTCATGTTAGATAACTGATTCAGACTGTTTGATAACATATATAACATTCTATATATGTATTAATGTATAATAGTGTAGGAATTTTTATGGTCATACTACCTGGTTTGTGGATTGTGCTTTATTAATATGGCAAGAGATTGATACTTGTGCTTAGTCAGGCTCATTTCAATGGTTATGACAGACGTAATGTTTCTTTCAAAAAGTTACAACAGTTTTTAACAAAAGAAATTACTGGCTATACCCCAGTCTAAAAATATCAACTTTAGCGATTTAATTTGTCTGGACAGGTTTTTCTCTTTTTATGATTTCATTGGAGTGTAACTTATCTTTTCCCCCAGGCTTACTTTTTTCCTAAGGTTTCTCTTAAATTCTGAAAAAATATATATTCTTTTGTCAAATCTCTGCTAAGCAATGGCACATTTTCCGGAGACGTGGAGAAAGCTGCATTTAATATTTGCCGTCATTGTGACCTTTGATTGACTGAACTCAAAAAAAGCTTTGAGTTTTTTCAACACTCCCTTACTGACTGACAAAGCATGCAGCCGATTTTGAATAGGCTTGAATTTATACAAATTATCGGGAGAGGCGCAATCTGGCTCAGCAAATCAAATAGCTGATGTGAAAAAGCAATGGGTGTGTAGTAACTTATACACTATACAAAATGGATTAGAAGAATATTTTTGCTTTTTGCAGTCTCTAACCAGTTTAATATAAAAGTATCTTATATCCAAAGTAAAAGGCATAAAGTGAACCTTTTACTAATGCATTATCAGTGATGTGTGGCAACCAGAGAAATAAATAGTAAAAGATTCATTTTTTTCAACATTGCATGAGTGAAATGTTTTCATCTCAGATTTAGTACTTCTGTGAAGAAATAAATACATGTAATACACTACTGTATGTCACATTTTCCTGGATAGACAGTTTATTTTGCCAAAAAAAACATGGGACATGAAAAATAATGAAAAGAACTGCAACACAGAGAGATGAGTTTCAGAATATTGTTTTGTATCTGGAATTTTCAAACTGCACTTAAGTTTACTAATGCCTTGAATCTGTAATCATAAACCCCTTACGTTCTTAATCCACTTAATCACCTGCTCTTTTTACAGAGAAGTTTGTGAGAGAGTGAGCAGCTAGGAGCCTGTTTTAGAAGCTCGTTTTTAAGAGCAGAGAGTGATGTAACACTCACAAGTTACTGTAGCAGTTTTTTTTTCCTGCAGTAACATAACAACAGATGTACCCAGGGTTGGAGTAAGGTTGCGTAATGCTGTGACAGGAAAAATAAAATAATTGAATGTCCTTTCATTGTGATCTATTACTACAGAATGTAAATATATACAGATGTTACCAAGGGGCAAATCTTTTACCATGACAGACAGTACTGAAGCACTGTCCATTGTTTGTTAAACTGAAAAGCTCAAGATGCCTGCAGAGAGGTATAATAAGTTTAGCAATATTTGTTTGGACTCATTTCCCTTGTGTAATTTTAACCGCAGGGAAGATGAAGGCACTGTTCAGTTAGATTTATATCTATGAACACATGTTGACCTTGTCTTTCTGTTGGGCTTTTGTCAGCAGGATGAAAACCTTAGTAAATAAGCTTCCTTCCTTTCAGTCTTTTATAGTTCTTCTTTTCAACAATTATCTCATGTGAGTTTATTTCCCCTTAGAAATACTGTTAATGCCTTGAAGTAAACTTACAGTTCAAGTTATGCACTATTGTCCATGTCATTTGTTGAAAGTGAATGCTGCATCCTATCATTATCCATTAAGACTGGTTTGGATATAGTGATATCTCATATTTACCTTCTAAGATCTGAAGGAAATTATACTTATAATAATAATAATTGCTTACACTTATATAGCACTTTTCTGGACACTCCACTCAAAGCGCTTTACAGGTAATGGGGACTCCCCTCCACCACAGTGGGAGGAGAGCAGAGTAATGTACCCAATTCAAGATGGGGATCATTAGGAGGCCATGATTGGGAAAGACCAATGGGAAATTTGGCCAGGATGCCGGGGTTACACCCCTACTCTTTTCGAGAAATGCCATGGGATTTTTAATGGCCACAGAGAGTCAGGACCTCAGTTTTACGTCTCATCCGAAGGACGGCGCCTGTTTACAGTATAGTGTCCCCGTCACTATACTGGGACATTAGGACCCACATGGACGACAGGGTGAGAGCACCCCTGCTGGCCCCACTAACACCTCTTCCAGCAGCAACCTTAGTTTTTCCCAGGAGATCTCCCATCCAGGTACTGCAAGGCTCACACCTGCTGAGCTTCAGTGGACTGCCAGTTTTGAGTTGCAGGATGAAATGGCTGCTGGGAATTATTCCTACATTTTATTGTTTGTCACATTTGTCTTGTTTTTCTATTTTATTATCTTTTTACATTTTTTACGTTTATGGTGATTCTGTATTGTAAATAAATTTCACACTTAATGAACCTAACATCATTAGCATTTACATGTTGTAATAAACAAAGTCAGTAGAGAATCTCACCTTTAACTCTTTGGTTGCATGTCTTCCTCCTTATTCTTTATTCTTCCTGGACATAATCCTGTGATCTTCCTACTGGCCCTGGTTTCTAGAGTTGTTAAGGCTGAAGGGCCCACATGCATTGACATTGTCTGTCTCCTCCATCTTACTGAACACATCTGTGGGTTTTTCAGGACAAAACTACTCATTTACTATATACTTAATTGATTTTACGTTTTACTGCAGATATTCATCAGAAGAAATTAATGTCTTTACACATGTAAGAATGACAATTTTAATGTATACAATAATCCTTGAATTTTTTACATGGATTTATCTTTTTTTTTCTTTAAGTGAAATGAGGTTGGTTAAAAGTAAGATGCTTGGATCACACTAACTAAAATTCTATTAATACCATGGGAAAAACTCTTCCTTTATACTAGTTGCCTATTACACTGTGTCCAAGGGGACACACACACACTGTTGTCTTTAGGGAGATAAGGGTCTAAACTGGCAGCTTTGTCTGCAGTGACCTAAATACCCCTCCATGTGTGTTCTAATGGGACAAACAAGTGCATTGTAAACAATATACTCAGCACCTAAGGTTTAGGGGTTTACTGTAATTCAGGGGGGCATTGATTTAAATTATTCATGTTTGTATATACAGTATGTATACCAAGTAATAACTTGATGTGATGATGATTTTTTAATGGAATATCTGTAGGATCTGTGTGATCTGTGGATGTTTTGGCCATCCATGCAAAACATGCGTGTGGTTTTAACATTTGCCATACTCCTTTTTTAAGGAACAAAACTGAAGTTGTTCCAGCAGTACCATCCCTTACAATAATAAGATATAGAAACCTTGAGGTTAAACCTTGTGGTAATAGGCTGGTTTTCATTGTCATACAGTTATTAAATATAAAGTAAAGACAGAAACTCACAGATGCAAACAACCTGTGTTTACACAGAGCTCCGGTCATATGACAATACTGTGCTTTCTCCCTGATAGGAGGTTTGCCAGAGCACTGATGGAGCATTTTGCAACAGTCTGTCCCAGACTGGCTGCCTTGTGTTCATTTTCACACTAATAAAAGGTCACCTAGCAAAGGGACAGTACAAAGGGATCAGCAATGATTAGCAAACCCTGCAGATGAACTGAGATAGCTGACCTAGTTAACCTCTATTGTGGATATTCCATTCAAATAACTATCTGAATTGTTTCAGATCTAAACATCAACACTGAGACTGCAAATTAGGGGCTCTGTCGTGTGTCCCTGGATGGGAATTTAGTCCAGCTGTATTATCATTTTAAGCACTGCTGGGAAGCTTTTAGTGAAAATTGTTGCCTTTATGGTATAGGTCAGTGGTATTTATGGTTTCCAGCTTGCCACTGCATTTTTGTAGGGAGACTTGCTGTCTCCCTACCTAAAAGAGGGAGAAAATACATAAACATACCGGTGTCAGTAAGGAGAATTTCAAAATAAGTTTTCTCTTATTGTAGTTAAAAATAGGTCAGCTAATGTTAACCTATATATCTGCTAATATCAAATTCCTCCTCACATCTGCTTCTTAGTCCTTTGGTAATACCAGCAGTTTGCTGTTTTTTTCATTGAGTGGTTTCATTTTTCAGTGTTTTTTTTCATTTGTTGAGTAAAAGGAAAGTGTCAGTCTGTCAGAGATCAACCTCTTTATTGAATAATCCTGATGGCATACTGAAATTTTGATTTTTGGCACCACTTCGTGGGATTGCAGGTGTCCATAGACAAACTCTGCTTTCTGTAGAAAGTTAGACGTGTGGAGATATCCTTAGGACATTATTATTCATATTCAGCAGGAAAAGGCCATGATGCCAAAAGGACATCTGCATTCAATAAAACAAACACTTCAAGATTTTTTTATTTATTTGAATAAACCCTGTGAAGTTCAGCAAAAATTAACCTATAATTTGCTTAAAGCGGGTTTTAAGAACTCTTTAAATAACGTATTCCTTGTTCTGTAATGTGCTCGTTATTTTTTTTTTTCTAGAATACGATTTTTGAAACTATTGGCAGAATTCTCAAAACAATTGACACAAACACCAAAATCTTACCAAATATTTCTTGTGTTTAAAGTTTTCATTTCACATTTTATTATTATATCATATCAAAACGCTTGCTGTAAATCATGGAATAGGGGTATTCCATGGTTAAGCCTTCAACTAAATTAGGCTTTTGCTCTTTTTTTTTAATTGTTACATCACAGAGTTCCAGATCTTGGAAAAGGTTGTAAGACTGATAATAGAATTATGGTTTAAAAGTATTAAAATTAGATGCAAATGAAAGGTTTTAAATGATGAGGACATTTCAGTAACATTAATTTGCCGGTTGAATATGCTTTCAGTTTAAAGAAATGTATACTTAAGAATTATTTATCATAACCGTTACAATGAAGATAACAGAACATTCAAATACATGCACACATTTAGAATTATTCAATATCTTTCCTTATGGTCAAATGTTTTAATCCATTTCGCAGTGAATATTCTCTCTGGCTGTGCATTGTGGAGAGAATCATCTGGCAGAATGGATTTAGCCTAGGTTTTATTGTGCCATTATGACATTACAAGCCTCATATATGGACTGAAGAAATACTACTTCCTCACAGGGCTTGTAATCATAGACTTTCCACCTCCTAAGTCCTCTCTTAGATTGAGAGCAGAGGAAAGGGTTTGAAGGAGAATCCCACAGAATCAAAGATGTGAAGTAAACCATTCCCACACTACCACAGCATGGTGGAATCAGTGACAGAAGCTGTGGCTTCTTTCCAGCAAGATAATCTTAGAAGTGGCCAGAATAGACCAGCAGCCACTCTGTATTGTATAAGTCAGGCAACGAACTGCAACCAAAAACTCCCTCCCTCAAGTGAGACAGAAGCCATTTTTCCCGCTGATGGTTGGGTCACATCTGTGCCTTTATGTCAATTTGAAGTCTGCCTTGTAAATAAAAACATATTTTTTCTGGGAAGTATTTTATGACCAGTGGGGTCTGTTTCTTATAACTAAGGTATTTGCTCAAAACTGAACTCAGCAATTGAGAAAGTATTCATTTCAAAACATGTTTCTGGTCATAATTTGAATAATTTGCTCAATTGCTTAGCAGTAGTAGGTAATATTTATAGTGGTTAACAGAACTTACCTGTACACAGTGGTAACATAGTGCCTTCCACTTTTCTGTTTCTTTCATAAGATACCAGATATACTGTAGTAGGTTTCATTTGTTTTCAGAATATACTCAATTACAGGCATGCTGACATTGTTCTCAACATGAAACACATCATTGTCGACAGTATTGTTCCATATCTAACAAAGTTGGAGATCATTATTGCCACAGGTCTTTTCTACAGTTGTCATTTCTTGTAGTTCAGCAATGTGGCAATCGCAGACATCACTAGTTGATTTCCTTTCAGTTCTGAAACCAGAATAATGTATGCACTGCAATGAATATTTGCTCTACAGTGATAATGTGACACTATATCATGACAGTACTGGCACTATACTTATTTGTATACATTTTATACTTTTTAGTGCATGGTAAAACAGGCAATTAATTTATTGTAAATCTCAACCTAGGGCTTGAGCAACCAGTTACTGTACATTAGAAATGATTCACTGAGAACTCCACAGGGATACTGTAGGTTGCAGTTCACAAACCATTCATCACACCTGGCAGTGCGTGTTTGCAAATTCTGGTGTGCGCTGGGAATGTGCATTGGATTGCTAAGCGCTGGAGAAATATGTGTGGTCAGATTAATCATCCTTCACTCTGTGACGACGTGCAGCATTTCTTTCCTGCTGGGAGAGGTGTCTTCCAGGATGACAGTGCTTTTCTCCTCGGAGAATGTGTGATCAACCAAAGGTTTGATGAGCATGACACTGATGCTACGCAAATGGTATGCCCTTCTCGGTCTCCAAATCTGAACCCAAACGAGCGTTTATGGGGCAGTTTCCAGTTCCTTCAACCAGGCATGAGTTAATTGACTTTCATGGGGATGAATGATGCCACATCCCTACTGCATAATTCCAAACACTGCTAGATTCTATGCCATGGTGTGTACAACCCATACTGGGTGCCAGTGGTGGCTCAACACCCTATTAAGAAACTCTATATTAGTGTTTTTGTTGATGACCTTTTCGAGTCCACAACCTGTGTAAGTGACTATACTTGTTCAGAACCTGTTTCCTCTGGCTGGATTATTTAAACAGTATTTTAAGCTTTGATTTGTATTGTTTATTTCCTTGGCAACAGATGAGAATATTACCACAGAGGCAAATCCCGCACTTCCAGTGGGCAAAGTATACTTAGAGTCATCTTAGCAGAAATAGACTGCCCCCTTGTAATTAAAATGTTGACCAACGTGGCCACACAGCAGCAAGAATGAAAATTTTGCAACAAGTGTTTTGTCTCCGTATATTTGGTCTCTTCTGCCACAATGCTGGTAATACTAAAAGAAGAATAAAGAATTCAGCCCAACCTAATTTCTAAGCCTTAACTTGTCTGGTCTTACAAGCTTATAACTGTAGGGTCTGGTTGGAAACCTGGTTGGCAAACTCTAAGGAAAATTAGCATAGCAGCTGGAAATAATGTTGATAGAGCAGAAAATCCAGAGCACTACGTCAGTGTGGTGACATGCTAATATGTTAAAGGATGAGCTGCCATTTAGATGAAGTCCTGCTCCCAGAATAGAAATTGAGGATCTCCCCTGATAGATTTCCCCTGATCTCCAGCACCAGGGTGTTCGCTCCTTAGTTATAGACAAATACAATATTTTTCATTCTTATTTTAATTAATATAAATTTCTTCTTTTTTTCATTTGTATTTAGAAAAATTCTGTTTTGTGACCAGCACTGTTCTTACCTATTATACGTCTTCTTTATACTTTGCAGTGTGAGATGAGCCTCTCCTTGTCCCTTTCTGCTTCTCTTACAGAGTTTTATGTACTTTTGCTACCTTATAACTATTGGTTATGGAGGACTTTTAGTATGTCATACATACAGTAATTGCACAAACCCTTTTTGTTGTTTTTGTCTTTTTATACAATACGGTACATTCTTTATTCACATGTTTCTGGATTGCCGAGAAACTATTTGTATTAAACTATTGCCATGGTGATGCCTTAAAGAGACAGTGAACACCCCCAAAATACATTTATGATTGTTACATTCCATCACAGAATTTTTCTTAACCTGCGAAACCTTCAATACAAGAATGTGTATTAAACAGTGTTGGCAGTATGATTTCTGACCTCCATATTTAAGATTTGATCTTTGGAGGCAGCAGCAAATTTTTAAATCCCATGATGTATTTGCAGCAGTAAGAAGCTATTACTAAGATCTTGTGCAATTAAAACTAAGAACAGAACTTCTTCTTACTCCAAGAGTTTTGGGAGTATGAAAAAGCTGCCCAGCCATGATGTTGAAGTCGGTACCCTAGTAATATTTTAAGAAAGAGCTGCATGAGATCCTTAGATCAATTAACTTCTATCCGGCCTCCCCTCAATGGTAACCTCTCTTATGTTCTTACGAGTAAGGTTTTAAGTTTGTTGACTGTTTAAATTTACAAATAACTCAAGTACAGTGTGCATAAGCTGTCTCTTAAAAGCCATTATCTGTTCATCGCAAATCCATAGTGATAACTTGAATGTCCCCTGGTGAAATGGCGCTGTGTCAGACTGCACTGTGTTCCAGGTCACCAGAGAGTGTCGGTGAGCAGTCTCCTGGTCTGTCATGGCCTGCTGATGGTGGGGACAAACCTGGGAGTCCTGGTGGCTCTGCCTGTCCCTCGACTACAAGGCATTCCCAAAGTCACAGGTGAGGATCTCATTCCCGTCAAGGTGGTTGTTTTTTTTTATATTCCATTTTTATTTTTCCTTTGCCATTGGAATTTTACTTTTCTAAATGCAGATCTTCACTGTAAACCTTGCACATAAAATGCTCATCTCATCCGGATACGTTTACTGTACCATTGCTTTTATACAAAATGACTTACAGTTGCATCCAGCCAATCAGGGTGTATGTAATATACTGTAGTACTGCAAAACAAAACAATACCTGACCCCATATTCAAGCACTAAATTTTATTCAAGCAGGCTACAGTATGGAGCCTTCAAGGGCAGTTGAGTGGCCTGTTACTCATTCTTACCAAGCGGCAAGCCAGATCTTTAACCATTTTCAGCTTCAGGTATATAATGTGCTACTGTGACGAGAAAAATAAAATTGACTGTAAACTGAAGATCTGTGCCTGTGCCACCACAGCTCAAATCAGCGATTGCCAGATCATTAATTGGCCACCTGATACTTACACTTAAAAAATAATCCAGTCTTTAGAGCTACAGTACAGTGGGTAATGACATATCTGTGCAAATTGAGCAGTGTTGTGAAAATAGAAATAAAGAACTTGGGTGGTTTTTGAAGCTTCTGACACATATATTCTCCATTTATTAAATCTTACATGACAAAATACTTTCATGGCAAAAATAATTCAGATGAATAAAGAAATAAAGGTTATAAAAAGTGGTTAAAAGTGATATTGCATGTGACAGATGACAAATACATTTAAATTCTAATTACATTCAAGTGATGGAACACTGTTGCGAAAAGCTAACTTAATGAGTCATAAACCTCAGATGAGGGAAACACCAAGTGAGTTTACAGTGAACTACACCAGCGGACGCGGCTGTCACTCCTTGTTGGATCATGAATATCCAGGAAGAACGTGAATTATACATCTTTAAAGTCCCATTCAGATACCCATGTCCATTGATGCAGCAATCGTATCTCTCCTTGGTTTCATCAAGAAGCTGCTCACTGACGCAGGCGGATGCTTGAGAGACATGCCTCTAGTGTTCCTGCAAACGCTATTTCATTGCAAATCCCAGTGAAGTTGAGCTGTTATTTATATTCCTCAATGCAGCTTGTGGTTAAGGCTGTAACTCAGTCTTGGCATTGAGCCCTGGTTTGGTTTGTTTATTTTAGGTGTCTGTGGTTGCTAAGAGCTTATTCTTTCATCTGTAGCTCCCCTTCCTCCAGCTGTATAGAAACCCGCGCCTTTCTTTCGAGTAAAGAATTGAGCAACATTTTGGTTGTGCTCATCACCTCCTGAAATACTCATTTCTTAATGCCACATGATGAAAATGCATATTTTAAGTTTTCTTAAAATAGGTACTAATCAAAGGCATTTAAGACCTGTCCTACTTCATATTATCAAGAGACAATCAGGCTGCAATTATATTTTGTGCCAAGTAAGAAAGATAATTAGTGAACTGATTTTCCTCCGAGCAAGTATAACACTTACCAGTGTATCTTTCAGGTTCTGTCCGCCAGGATTCTGTTGAATGTTACAATAAATGTCAGGCAGCCATTAATAAAGATGATCTTATACTTACAGTACTACTTACAGATCTTACAGTATAATGTGCTTACGTATTCTGGTGGGAAGGACTAGATAGGATAGCAGCCACATTTCTGTTGTGTCAAATTATTCTACAAGTCAGTAGAAGCAGAGTGGGCCAATACAAAACGCAACAAAACATATGAATACTTTACTTTTAGCTTTCAGTGAAACACAGTACTGTATGTACACTCTTGGCACTGTGTTATTATTAATGCACTTTGATATGTCATTAGGATCTGAAGGTCAGCTTGTCTGCAATCTACATTCAGTCCCGTAATGATCAGGAAAGTAATTCTTGCTTAGATTAGAAATTAAATAAATTCCAAATTTCTGTAATTGAACGGAGCTAAGGAGCAGCTTAGATTCGCACCCTATGAGACCTGTGTAGGCCAGACCCAGCTGACCACTTTGATATCAGCTGACATTTTAATAATAGATATTATCTGAGGTAATTAAACAGAGTTAATTTATCAGGTTACAATAATAATAGCACACGGAATCCTAATATACTGTTATCCTTGTTATAAAAACAGCTTTCTTAGATGTAAGCGGGGTTAAAATTGTTATTCTGAAGTTCAGCCCGTGGTTCAAGTGCTCCAGTGAGAGTTTTTCAGTTTTTTCCTTCTTTCTTCATCTTTCCATTTCATGTGCCAGGGCGCGGTATGGTGTCGTTCCACGCCCACTGCGGGCCTGTGAGATTCCTCACCATGGCCGAAGCCATCACAGGGGCAGCGCAGAGGAGCAGTTCCGTGGGCAGCCTGCCTTGCCCCATGGAAGGGAAAGACGGAGAAAAGGCGGCGGCTAACCCGCTGGGATCGTCCTCGTCCCTGGCCAGTGCGCAAGACAAAGGGCTGTGGCTGGGAGACTCCAGCAGGTCCATCGCTCAGCAGGGCTCGCTCTCCTCCTCCTCGGGGTCCCTCGCGCTCTCCCACGGCTCGCTGGAGCACGGCCCCGAAGACGGCGCTCTCTACGACCTCCTGCACGACCCCAGCTTCACGCACCGGGGCAAGAAGGCCCAGAAGGCTGCGGTGAGCTCAGTGCTCGTCGTGTCCGGAGGGCCGGGCCACAGGAGAGTGAACAAGAAGACGAAGGTGCCGCGTCAGGAAGAGACCGTCTCCACCATCATGGTGTGGCAGATCCCGCTGCTTAACGTCTGAGGTCCCTCAAACAGCGACTCCCAGCAGCGAGTGCAGCTTCGTCTCTGCTGCCTCATCTCACACTCAGGCGTAGCACTAATCATCACGTCTGTATTCCACAGCCTCGTTAGCATGATCTAGCCGAACAATGGAACGGATATTTGTGGAGGCCGTGTTGTTCGTGAGGTACTTGAAGTCCGTTTTGCTCGATGACTCAGAAATCCACGGATCCCTGCTATTTTGAGTCCATTGTTGCTAAGCCCACAGATTTTCAGCATGCAGAGAAAAGCAGCAAATCATGTAATATTTTTGAACAATGTTGTGAAATTGAAGTCCCTTTTAATATTTATTGCTCCCAACGTCTGAAATAATAGTGAGCAGTTCTGAGTTCTGGTCATCCAGGCATCTAAAGGTAACATTTTTGGGGGGACGGTTATTTTCTGAATGGTGTTGCCACTATGTTTTTAAAGGTGAAAACCTTCAAATGAAACACCTTGAATGTAACTTAAAATTTTGAATATTTTTTTCTGCTTTTCAGAAAATGTACAGCTGTACATCAGCCTTTCTGAATTACAGTGTCTGCTACACTTTTTATTTGCTTTTATTTGTAATAGGTGCTTTTATTTGTAATAGCACCTCAGCTCATCCCAGCAATTGTTCTGAAATAACTCTTTAAAGACCTTGAATAAGTCTTTAGCTTGATAATCTCCTGAGATGTTTAAGCATGGACTTCAGGAGGGGTTTGGTTTGGGGCTAGTATTTTAGCCAGTCTAAAACATCGACAAACAACAAATTTCAGCTTTCAATTCAAAATTGGAGAAATAGGCTTGTCTTGATAGATACATTTATTTTACCATATAGGATGCTGATTTTTAGCTGGAGTAGTCTAAAAATACTCAGTTTAAGAAAGGCTGAATTTATATTAGGATATGTTTAACAGCAAATGTAAGTGGAGTTACTTAGTATGTCACATGTGACGAATTACTCAGAAACACTTTTTTCATGCAGGTGGCCACAGTACGTTTTCTGTTAATTCCCTGTATTACTCATGTCAGTGATGACGCACCCTGGCTGGCCAGGGGGTTTAGTGTGTTTTCTTAAAGTCTACAATAGTGAGCTTCCTCACCCCAGACACTGCCTAATAAACAATTTGCTTGATAGCCAAACAATGATCTTCATAGATCTTGCTGAAATGGTGCTTGGTAATAACCAAGTGTTTTTCTTTCACAAACCTACAGAAGAACAATTATTTTATTTTTGCAAAATATAGCAATATAAGGCAACAGTTTCTTCAATTTATTTTATTGATTGAATGTCATCTTATCTGATTATATTCGACCGCAAGCTTTGGGACTATGTTTAACCAATAACCTCTGGTTTCTTTTAAAGTTACTGTTCTTCCCTAAATGTTATCTAATATTTTGTATATTGAAAAGAGAACGGAAAACACACAGTTGAAACTAATTCTTAAGGTATATAATGTGCTACTGTGACGTACATAAGATATGATTCATTATCATGTAATAATTTTAAAATGCACTTTAGAAACAGAACAAATAATAGTTGAGAAGGAACTGGTTTCATAATGATACCTGGCATAAGGTATCATTTAAGCATGTATAAAGTAAAAACAATTTAAAAGATTATTACAGATGTGATTGCATCTGAAAGTCCTAAAAGATCCAAACTCAAATTTAGATGTCACAGGTTTCAAAATGAAGATTGTGGATATTCTTGTATTCTGGAGACACATGATTTGTCCCTCTGGCTGTCTTAAGAATGTCACCAGAATTTTAGCATATTCTAAAAAAGGGAAGTTGCATTATCTGAAGCTGTAATGAAAATGAAATACCGAACTTCGTGTGTGCTTATCTCCTGTTACTGAAATGAGTATTGCTTTTTCATTTAAAAAACCACTTCTACAGTGCGCATCTTTTTACTCCAGTAACACCCAATAAACTTACAGTGTCAATAAAATATATGGGATCATAAATGACTGTCTCTGATCCATTTTCATTCTTCTGACATAATTACTTTTGTTTGAAGTACATTGCAGCCATGCTTCCAAATGCTTGTGACAATAGAAGGAAGTTTTATTTTCCAATAAGAACCTCTTTAGTAACGCAACTAAAAATACCACTCACAAAGTAAAATGCCCTGCACACCAGACTGGGATAGATTTTCAGATAACATTTTGTCAACATTCTTTTCTTGATGGGTCATAATCCTGTGGCAGTTTTGCTGATTGATGGGTTGTCTTCACAAACAGGCTAGTGTTAGTTTCAATCTGATGAACACTCAAGGTCAGTGCCAAAATATATAGCCTTGGGAATTTGGCCCAGTGCCTCAGACTCTGAAATCAGACCTATTCTAGCAGTATGCACATGCTTTATAAAGGTGATATTCTCCAGCATTGCTTTTCTAGGATGGTTAATCAATGCATCCTTGTAGTCATGTTTTATTAAAAACCATCATTTAAGGCTTTCTGCTCTTGTCATTAAAAATACCTGTCAATTTCCAGGTCATTTACAAGCCTTTCACTATTTCACCAATACACGTCAGCCATATTAGCCCACACTCTTACGAGGGCCAAGGATGGATGCCCCACCAGTGAGTTTTGTTTCCAAATCAAAGGTGAGGTTAGCGGCTCGGGCTCTGGGAGGAACGCAGTGCCACAGCCACTCAATACACTTACAATGGAGGGTTGCAAAATCCCTGGTTTGTAAATGTTTTCACCAAGAATATACCCGAGTGCTTGGTATAATTATACAGTTTTGGTTAAAAGAGCAATAATTCAGGTACACTTCATTAAACAAATATGTATTAACAGTTACAATACAAACACTACACACAACATAACCATGCTACACACAAGTTTCCTAAAGTACATTACAAGTTTACAGACAAGGTATTTCAGAGACCTACGTCTAGACCACCAGGGAAAACCCCCAGATGGCTAACAAGTATTTCACTCTTAAATAATTCTGACAGGGGCCAAAATAAGAGATACTGTAAGCTGCCTTCTAAACTAAACAGAATACAGCCCATGATTAAATCTCTCTCTAATGCAAATTCCACAAAATAAATGGGAGCCTGTCTCCCTGTTCTAAAATGCACCCACTAACCAGAGGTGAAAAGGTACAGAATAGCAAGATTCAAATATTTAACCCCAATCTGGTCTTTTCTCAAACAAGGACTTCTCGCTTGGCACACGGTCCAAGTTCTGCCTCCTCCTGTCTCCTCTCTCTCTTGTGGTCTGCTTTTTTTCTGGTCTGTTCCTTCTCTTTTATCTTATACTTTCGATACTCTTTATCATTTTCCCAGAACCTGATTAACTAAAAGGTAAGCCAGAAGATTATTTTGATCAGTGTGTCTCACACACAGCACAACTAAGAAACTTCTTATGAAACTGCACAGAACAGGGTAATACCTAACAAAGTAAACATCACTTGGCTTGAATCTCTTGGAAGTGGAAATATTGACACAAGTTAGGTATTACCCATTCTGTCTAGATTCTTAAGAGAAGCCTCCTCTGTCATCTACCGCAGCCTGTAACAATACCAAAAAGACAATTTTGTCCATTTTTTGCACCTTTGAGAAGAATTGGCAGGTTCAAGTTTATTGTCATTATACTCATACACAGGTATATGGTATAACGAAATGCTATTTAGCTAGCTCTCAGACGATAAGTAGTACAAAAAAACAACAATACAATTGTATAATAAAGACAGAGACAACAGGCAGTGTGCAAAACAACATCAGATGTGCAAAAACATACATCAACAGAATGAAATAAAGGATAGAAAATCATGGGGAGTGAGCTTCTTGACATGTGAGGTAGAGGTAGATTTCAATGTGTGTTTGAGTTTTGATAAAGAGAGAAAGCACTGTGAGGTTCAGATCGTAGGTGAAAGAGGCTGGGAGTTTAACAGTTTGATAGTGCGGGGTTAAAAACTGTCTCTGAGTCTGGTAGTCCGGGCCCGAATGCTCTGGTACTGTTTTCCAGATGGTAGAGGGTCAAACAGTCTGTAGCTGGGGTGTGTGGGGTCTTTGATGATGCTTAGAGCTTTCCTCAAGCACCGTCTGTCATAAATGTCCTGTATGGATGGGAGGGCAACCCCAGTGATAGACTGGGCAGTTTTCTCCACCCGCTGTAGGGCTTTGCGGTCAGCAATACTGCAGTTGCCATACCACACAGTGATGCAACCTGTCAGTGTGCTTTCTGTAGTGCATCTGTAAAAGTTAGTGAGGATCTGGGGACATATCTTAGCCTTCTTCAACCGTCTGTTGAGTGCTGTTGCGCTTTTGTTGATCAGACAGGTGGCGTGGTGAAAGCTGTTCCCAAGGGGTGGGGCATGCAAACCATGGTTCTAAAAAACTTCAAGGAACAATCTGAACACAAACACAGTAACAGGTAATTGGTATATAAGGTATGATCAGTATGCATCATTCCTTTGTGAAATAAAAAATTAGCTATCAGGAATATCTAGTGGGCCACTAGTAAATTTCGTTAATAGTGCAAATAAAAATTCCTAAACAGAAAAGGACTAATTGTATAATTGATTCCTGGTACTGTGTATGTCTAGAGTAAGGAAACTGGAGCATACCATGTATTGCTGTCAATATGAATTGGGATAAAGTGCTGTGGAATTTTGATCTTTGAGCGGCATAGTAGCTAGCATTGCTGTCTCGCAGTGCTGGGGCCCTGGGTTCAGTTCCTGGGGCGCTATCTGTTTGGAGTTTGTATATTTTCACTATTTGTGTGGGTTTGTTACAGGTGTTCCAGTATCCTCCCACCGTCCAAAGACATGCTGGTGGGTTAACTGGCTTCTGAGCAAATTTGCTCTAGTCGTAAGTGTGTGCAAACCTGTGTCTGTGCCTGCCCCTGAGATGGACTGCCATTTTCAACATGTATCCTGCCTGGCCCGAAAAAGTTCCTGGCATATGCTCTGGGCCACTATGACCCTGAATTGACCAAATTGGATATGTGGTTATTCAAAGTGATGATAAATTTTGTACTTTTCACTGATGAGACACACTAGCCTGCTAAGAGGAAAAAAATACAGTATGTGCTTGTGTAGAATGCAGTTTTTTAAGCTCTGAATCAAAAGGACATCAAAAGGACAGTAGCAGGGGCAATGGAATGGTAGGAGATACTGTACATAGTCATGTGTGGCCATATTGATCGCTAATCCTGACATTCACTGAAAAATACCTCTGAAAACTGCATCTCAGTGCACTGAATAAGGGAATTGACCAGGGCTGATATTAAATAAAATTACATTTTTTTGTATATGCATCTCAACAACAGATTTTTGAGAATGGACATACACTGTACTGTATGTGACCATAGCCCTTCATTGTTAACTTCTTTCATAGGCTTTCACTGCAGAATGAAACATTTCTACACAAGCCTATGGCTTATTAACACTTCACAGATAAGTCAATGTTTTCCTTGAAAGCTAAATGTAATTATTACTTTTAATATTACAATTAAACAAGCATTAAAGCAAAAATTCTTCATGGTTTTAACATACAGTGCGATTACTGTTTTAAATATTTAGCATGATTTAAGAGGCTTTCAGCAATAGTAGGCTGTTGCAGTATCTATTTTCTTCTTCATGCTGAAATCCTGCTGCCCACGACATGCTGACTCAGAAAGCTGAAGAGCCTGTATTAACATCTTGTTTGCCACAGCAGATACAGATGCCCCTGGAATTGCTGTGGAAGTAAACCATGTTTCTATAAAAGTATGCAATTCTTTCTCTGTTCTTTACCACTTTCCCTTTGGTTTTCAGTACAATAAAGCCAGCTATTGCACCTTAATTAATGTTCTTGTTCCTGTGTTATCCACATTGTACGGTCTTACACTCCTGCTAATGTACAGTACTACAAATTACAAAATCAAAAATGACATATAAAGTGGTACAATGTATATAGTATGATACATAAAAATTACATCACATACAGTACAGTACAGATAACCAGCATAAAACTAAGATTTTACATATGTTTGTGACAATGTTTGTCTGTCTTCTGTCCTATTTAAATTTGTACTGTATATGTTGTATGTATGTCTCATCTGTGGTTTTGCTGTACCGATAGCAAATACCTCCAACTATTGTTATGTGGCAATAAAGAATAATCTAGTCTAAGATGTCTATCCATGCATGATTAGAAAGCTGCTTGTTCCTGGTAAGGGTCACTGTGGCCCAGACCATCACAAAAGCACACAGCGCAAAGTGGGGCTACACCATGTACTGTACAGTGGAGGCCAATCCAATGCATCCATTCATTTTCTATCCACTTCGTCCTGTTCAGCACTGCAGTGGAGCCGAAGCCTATCCCATCAAGCCAGGGGCGCAAGGCAGGATATACCCTGGATGGGACGCCAGACACAAACACACAGACTATCTCGCACCAGGGCCAGTTTTACAGAAGCCAATTAACCCACCAGTATGTCTTTGGACTGTGAGAGGAAACTGGAGAACCTGGAGGAAACCCAGGCAAACACAGGGAGAACACACAAACTCCACACAGATACTGTAGCTGCCCAGGTATGGAATTCAGCCCACGGCACCAATGCTAACCACAGTGTCTCGGTGCCACCCAATAGTCTTTCATCTTAATTGAAATGTCTGTCCTATTAAAATGTATGCATTGTAAAATCTTACACCTTATGAGACTTTGAATGGGTCGCACTCTGCTAAGTAAATCAGTTAACCGAGACCAAGGCACTCAGTTTTCTCATCAACACATCACTTGTTATGCAGCCAAGTGGCTGTAATTACAAACAAGACGACTGTATATCCTGCCTGATGTTGAGTGATATATCACACTAAAAGTTCCCATTTGTCAAACGTATTCTTAATAATACCAGAAGTCTTTATCCAAGCCATGTTATATGCAAAACAATTACAGAGTTTTTCAAATGAACTTACATTACAATGTTAGTATTTTCTGCCAGATAATCGAAAAGGTTCTTCAACTGTGTAATGGAAAACAAAAGTGTAGTTCTTTTCGCAAATTAGAAAAGCGCACTGAATGACATTATTCAAAACATGAGATGGAAAATGATTTCACTGACTTTTTGGTGTCTTTATGAGACAACATAAAATCCTATTATTAATGGTTTTACTCCAATGTACCACTATGTTTTCATCACATTCCTGAGTGTTACACTGTATATGCAGTTGTTCCAAGATAGGATAGTTGTTGTATTGTTGTATAGGTGATCTCCCGAAAAGAAAATGATCACATAAAAGAAGAATGTACAATTCATTCCAGTTCATCGGTTTATAAAAACTGACATCTGACAGAGGAAACTGGTTCTGTTTTGGCCTAAAGGTTTATTGACCCAATGGAAATTTCAGTCTGTCACACTGATTATGTCCTGAAAGGCTTGTTATGGAATTGGCTGAAGTTTGAATATAAATACAGCCAACTCCATATTATACTGTACTGTATATACAATAGGTCATAATATTGTTAACACTTACTTTGAAATAGTCTTTATATATCCTACATAATAAAGGCTTAGAGTCTATATAAAGATGTATGTTTTAGGTTTGGATCTATTTTTAGACCTAGGGCAAAAGTTCAATAGAGTTAAGGTTATTCAGAAAATACATGTGCCCATTACCACGTTTGGACACACTGCCACACTGTAAAGTGTTATGAATGTTGTTATAACATCTTATGTAGCCTCTAAGTAGGTATTATGCAGGATACTGTAAGAAGCAGAGGAATAAGGATTGAGGAACTCGGCTCAGAGTGCTGAGAGCAGTGTGTAAACGCTCTAGAAACAAAGGAGATTATTAGTGTGCATTCCACATATGTTTGTAAAAATATCAGTACCTGTTGAAGTGAGCAGATTTCTTTCTTTGTAGAGACCTAAATGAGACCTACATAAAAGAAACACTATGTTTCGGCTGTGGAGCCTTCTTCAGGTGTCTGAAGAAGGTGGAAGAAGGCTCCACAGCCGAAACGTGTTTCTTCTCTTCTCTTTTCAGCATGGAATAAATCTTTATTTCTTCCCCAATATTTACTGGTTAAGGCTGTCACAAAACTACACAGTTTAAGTCTCAACCTCTGGCCAAACAGGATCTGCCATTATGCAAAAACCACGATGCAAAAATGCTGAAAGAAAAGCATTGTCAAAGGGAGTTTTGGACAGTTGTTTAAGTATGTTTTGCCCCTGAATGTATGGCAGGCCTTCTGGAGACTTTGTAGGGATGCAAGGAGTCACAGCACAGTCCAGTGTAGGTTTGAGATGAGTTTAATTGTAACGAGAATGGCCACTTCCAGAGAACACTGAAGGAGACACACACAAGGTTTATTTCTTACGGTGCCCTAAATTGTAACAGTTTTACAGAGGTTTTCACAGGTTTTTAAAAATACCAAGACCAGTCATATACAGTACAGTTTACATACAGTAATATGTTTATGTTCCTAAATTAATATCTTTTATGAGCATGTGAAAGGCATGGTGAATCGGAGATTCTCAAGAATTACTTAGCATGATTGGAAACAAATGCGTGATTGGATCAACGAAATGCTGTGGTGTTACTTTTTGTCAATTAAAAATAAAGTATTTTCGTTTACAAAGACGGTCAATGAAAAAATAAAGTATTTTCGTTCACAAAGACGGTTACAAAGAATGTGGACCAAGAATGTGTTAAGTTTTGAGTTTACAGTTTGTCCAAGGTCATTCATTATTAATACTATTAGTAATACGTTCGGTAAAGACTTTGATGGCAATAGCTCAAACGCTGTACATGAGAGGTTGAGCTTTATTAGCTCCACCTGGCGGTAATTCCGGATACTATTATCTTACTTGCGGTATTATGTGGGATTATACGGAATTATACGGTAACCCATGTTATTCCACGACAAGCGCACCGCGTTTTAACGCAGTATAACCCGCTTGTTTTGAATTGAAACAGGCTGCATCTGTATACTGTATCATGTGCAACAGCAGGTGTTTGTTCAAAATTCTCCCTAGCCAGGTCAGGAGACCAGGTCAATGACTCCAGGCCAGAGCCAGATATTTACAGTTTCTATCAATTAGAAACATGCTTCTCAGACAATACCAACACCAGAAGGTTTGAGAATCTCCTTGGTAGGTCATCTGAAGCCCAAGGTACTATTTTTCAGAGTGCACTTTGGTCTGGTACCATCCTTTAATGGTACCAGACCAAACAAGGAGAAAGCAGGCTTTCAAACCAATGAAACCGGCTAGTTTCAAATACTGTAAAATCCTCAAGCTCTTGGTTCAGCAAGTTTTATCTTAGATTTAATGTAGAACAGACACACCCATGACAAGCATACTTTGAAGTTTTTGAACTAATAATATCCCATCATCAGCTTTAGCTCCTGTTGTTACAAAAGCATGGTTTCATTTTTATTTTTGGCTTTCCTGGCATTTTTTAACTCTTTAAACTGCCTTTTGTACTGAATAAGTATACAACAGTTCATTTCTTATCATGCCTATTGCAGGATTTAGTTGTGTCCATGGTAACTGGATCAGCCCTTTGGCAGCCTGCTCAACCAGACAATTAAACAAGTTTACAGATGCTTTGTTTTAGAGGCAGGGAATTAAAGCTGCTGCCAAACTTTAGACTGGGTGAGGTTAATGTAGTGCTAATGTTTTTTTTTTCTTCAGAGATAGGAAGAAATGCTAACTTTCCCATCTTAAACCCAGATGTTTTATCCTTGTAATCTTCTCAATTTTAGTAGGAATCTTACAGTACATAAAGGAAAGGGGACAAACCATTTAACCAACAAAAAAGACAGCATAAATGATTTGAGTAATTATACTCTTCCGCTTCTCAGAATATAGCTGTACCACACTCATGGTAAAAATGAGCTGTTCTGGAAACCTTGAAATGCTGGGCCTGTCTTGAGAAGGGCTGTGGAAGGTACTCTCAGTTCCAGACCTCACGTCCAGAAATCAATATGTTTTGAAGCTCTTATTAATTCACCAACAACTTAAGATCATAGCGAAGGAATTTAACTCTGTATCACATGTGGTACAGGGTAATGTGAGACACAGAAAGCCTTTTAGATTCCAGAACCCCTGGACTAGAGTTGAGAGACCCTGGGTGAGGGACAGAATTACTAAATAGCTGCATATTTATCACCTCTCATTTCTTTGCAAAAAAAAAACATGATGCATGTTTGTTTAAAACCACCCCACGTGACAGTCAGCAAGAATTTAGTATTAAATTGTTTGTTTCACAGAGAATGGATTGTGCGTGCAATCTACTGTAATTAGAAAAAACACATCAACATTTCCAAACAGTGTCGCTTTTCCTCGAAGGAAATTCATATTGAATTTGATTACTTCTTCATGTGACTAGGTTTTGTGTTTAACAATCAGGGGAAGTGATGTTAAAAACACACAATACATTAGCAAAACTTAATTTAGATTATTGTGCACTATTCTGGTCCCTGCGTTACTCCCAACAAGCAACATGTCTGAAAATGAGTTTATTATTGAGAGAGGTGCCTGGGTCAACAGCCTTTGACTTGAAAGAATGGCAAAAAACTTTAGTTTTGAGACAGTCAGTCTCCACAATGATGTTTGGGCCGTATGACCTCTTTTTTTCTCATGGACTTAAGAAATAGAAGATTGGAATCCTGCATTCTTAATTTGATACTACAGTAGATGGAAAAACACAATCAGGCCAATGCAAAATTTACTTTTGAGCTCATATGGTGCAATACTAAGGGGCTGTTCAGAATTTTATGAAGTGTCCCAGTTTAAACAGACATCATCATCTTAAAGTGGACTTTTTGGCATCCAGCTGTTGGTCTACCCACTTGCATATCGCAATTCATTATTTTGCTGCATTTTACATAACAGCAAATTGTTTAAATAATACCATAGTTTAAAATGGTAAAATTGTGTAAAACGGATATGTCTTCTATAGCCAATAATATGCGTCTTGCTTTAACAGCTAAAAAAGTGCCATTTCTAAAATTAGATACTCTACATTACTGTACCTTCAGGAACCCAGAAAACTGTATTCCTTTGCACTCTAACACCCATCAAATGACCATTCAAAATAAATGTATACTTCTCCATACAAGTTAAAGTGAAAATACGACGTTGTTAAGTGTCGCTTTATGATCAAATTACTTGGCATAACTGTACTAACGTGTTGTATACTGTACATAATGATTAAAGTAACTGAATTACTACAGATGCAAGTTTAAAAAAAAACAGTTCAGGTACGATTCAGAAATACTTCAAACTATAATAGGAGATCCAGTTGAAAACGACCAGTACTTGCACTTATGGTATTCCCAGTCTGTCCATGTGTGGCATAATTGCATAATTCTAATAAGCCACAGAGGCGCGTCCCTCCCTTGCACAGTGTGTGTGTGTTGCAGTGTTTTGTGTAGGGTTAATAAAAGGGGTGCGGTTTGTTAAATAATTGCCCCTCCCATAATGTAAAACCAAAACATTATCCCTTCGAAGTGAATACACGAATACAGTGTCGTTTTTTTTCTCCTGAACTTGAAGAACACATTATCCAGTAGCCGCACTACATAACCCCGTTTTGCCGACTTGAAGAGAGTGCACATTTTCGGCTGCAACGAATCCCTGATAAACGTGGATATATTATTACTACAACGGAATTACGCGAATTGAAATGGATCCATGGATCTTCCGTGGATTTTATCTTGAAAAAGACGTCTCCGCGAAATAGAGATTTAATTTTTTTTCTCGTAACTAGCACAGAGCACTGCGGGACAGGATTTAAATAACAGCAGGTTGCATCAGACTTGAAGTCAAATAAACGGAAGCGATTCCGCATAGACTATTGAAAACTAATGCAGGCGAAGGCCAGGTTAAAGGGATTTCTTTCACAAGGAATAATATATGTTTACTTGACAGCTCCCGCCCAGGTCGCAACTATTTTCGGTCAAACTGTGGTCTTTCCGAATCCACCAGCATCTTGCATCAGTAAAAGACAGCCTGGTTACTATGAGCTACTAGCGCACAAAGATGACACGTAAGTACAAACCGAACGCTATATTGTGTTGAATAGGACTCTCTTCAGAGAAGTTTATGAACGTCGTTGTCTGCTATTTTCATTTTTAATTCCAACTACTTTGCACATCACAATACCGCAATGTATATACACAGTACTTGTATAGTCATTAATTTACTAAATGCAGATAATTAAAAAAACTTGATTAATATTGTTCATTACACCATTGTTGCTTGGGTTATTTTTAATTCATTTTGTTATCTGTATGGAAGGGATGGAGCACAGCACGATTCACTAAACGATAGTTACATAAAGAGATGCTTATTCTAAAGGGGTGCTGCTTTCTTCTGTCATACCGAATTAATCCACACTGGTGCTCTCGCTCCGCTGTCTGAGCATGCTCAGCTGTATCTCAGTCTCCGGGCAAGAGTACCAAATAACAGTTTATATAATCTAAAATAAATAGTAAAACGATCGTAATATAGAGTTAATTTTAAACACCATGGAAAACACATGGTTTAGGCGTTTCTCTCATCCAGAAAAAAATAAATATACTGTATACAGTTATATAAATGATCCGAAAACACAGTATCTACTGAAACAACAAGCGGTTTAGCATTCCATAGTGGAGAATATCAAAAGCGTACAAAAGTATATAAATGGTTTGATTACTTTGTTTTTCATGGGATGTCATACAGTGTATTAATTAATCAAAATTAATTAAATCCGTTTCGTAATTCAAAGCTGTACAAATTGTATATGACTGGGGGGTTAGTTTTTCTGTACTTAGCGAACTGTTTAAAAGTGAATGGCAATGTGCTATTAATCCATTTAAACATACATCGCTATCTGCATTTTAATTATTTGTATTTAATAAAGGCCACAAATCTGAGACAAGGATTTCAATACGTGTCATTTATCCGGTGAACTTATATACTGTAGGTTTTAATGTCTAGCGAGGATAACGCAATGACGTAATAACAGGGACGATCGAGTGAAGATTGTACAGTACAAAGAGGTTTTCATTTTCGTGAAATACAATTTTAAAGCGGACAACCGACTGCATTTGATTTTTAATTAACAATGATGTCAACGGTACACTTCCAAAAGGATGCAGATACCCTGTTAAAACACCCACAGGACTACCAAAGCTTGTTCCTGGAACCATGGATGGGTTGGACCAAGACGGAATCTTATAAGAGTCGACGGTCATAAAGCCGTCACACCGAGAACAATACATCACACTCACACACGTGACCTGAAACAAGCATGAATAAAAAAAACATTAAACACCGCGCGGAATGCGATCTGTTTATATATAGTGGACAATTTAGTGGTCTCGAAGCTTCCTTTCGACAAAAGTAAAAAATAAATAAACCTCAGATAGTCTATCTTTATCCATGTATCCCTTATTCCTTTTTTCATTTACTGCATATATTCATTTTATATTAAATTGCTCAATAGCTCTATCGTGCATTTAAACATTTGATTTATATTTCAGTAAATCTTGTTTGTACTGTTAATTCACATTTGGATTTGGGTACAAAAACCAAGCACAAGGTGGCGTTATGCCATGCAGTGGACTTTTAAACACAATAGATTACAAATACGCATTTTATCAATTGACTAAATGCTCACATTTTTTTCCCATAGAGATATACTCCTTGAGGAGATTTTCTGGAACGAGAAGATGCATGTGGATTTGAAGAGCAGCCCCGTATGATGACTCGTTCATCAAAAAAACTGATTCATCGCAAAACTACATCAAGAGGCTGTACACCCTCGTACAATTACACCCTCTGTCTCTGAGTCATCTTGAAACAAGGGTCTGGACTTCTTTTTTTATTGTTTTCAAAACGGAATTAACTGAACAATGCGGCCAGGGTTTATAGTATCCCAGTCCGCTTTGGATGTACAGTAACTGCGCCGCAGTGGTCTTCATGACTTAGTATGATGCTGTTTAACCCCAAAATGCTTCCAAAAGACGAGATCCCTGGAATGCAACAGGGTTGACGGAACACACAAATAAAATTATTACTCCAATTAACCTCATTAAGCTATCTTTCTATTCGGTGGGGGGGTGATTCTCCTAAAAACAAAAGAGGACAAAAAGCCAAATAGCATGGGTACTCCTTTTGCACCATAATTTCCCCATTGGACGACAGTCCTTTCAGATTGTTAAGAAATGCAGAATTCCCTTCTACAGAATAAGGACCG
Organism: Atractosteus spatula; assembly: GCF_055471065.1. Classification (NCBI taxonomy): domain Eukaryota; kingdom Metazoa; phylum Chordata; class Actinopteri; order Semionotiformes; family Lepisosteidae; genus Atractosteus; species Atractosteus spatula. Next base: position 63,264,379 of record NC_142707.1, read on the forward strand.
CACCACCAAAGCAACAGCTCAAAATGTGAGATTCCAGAGAGGAATGGTGAATGAAGGAGCGCAGTGTTCCGCCGCAACCCGCCCTCGCATGGAGTTCAAGCCGGAGGCAGAGTTTAGTTTTCTCAATGCTAATGCTGACACACCTCCTGTTTCTCAAGGGGGAGATCAGTTAGGCAAAAGTGCTGTGTTGAAACAGGAGTCCATTGAAAATGTGCCAGAAATGAGAACGCCGCAAGAAAATCAGGCTTGCTGCCGACAGAGAGCCAGAGTGGCCAGCAAAGCCCCGGGAAACGCAATGGACTCGCTAGTAAAGGGACACCCGATTTTGGACACGGATGTCTATCCGCACGAACCAAGAGGCGCCTGCACAGGTGATCCGAATGCCCACCAAAAGCCCTGGCTGCCGTTTCGAGCGGCCGAGTTTCAGAATTTTCACATTTCTTCTGACAGGAGCGTCCATAAGCCTTTTCAGCAAACTACCGCAATACGAATACTGGATTCTGTTCAAGACCAGCGTGATCCCATTAGCAGAAATGGAGCGGCGGAGGATCCTACCGGCGCACAGGCCAAATCGCCCTGCAGCCTGAGCCATTCCTTGTGCTTCTCTACCGAGACCAAAGACGAAGCGGAAAGAGGCGCTGTGTTCTGTAAAGAGAGGGGAATCGTGAAAAGTCAGTGTCAGATTAATACCGCCAGTTCTGCTCTGGGGGAGGAGGAGGGGACCTCCGCGCCTGTTACTTATTGTATCTCTTCGGGAGCAGAGCCAATAAACGACTTTGGTCATTTGGTCAGTGAGGGACACAGAACCGAACAGGGGGGATTCGGGACAATACAAGGAAACCTGGGGCTGGAATCAATTCAAGGACAATGGGAAAGTGGAAATGGAGTCAGAAATCTGTGCAGTTTTAAAGAAGAACCGGATTTAGTGATTGAAGTGGCTGGAATGAAAATCCGGGCACACAAATCCATTTTGGCAGAGAAAAGTGACTATTTCAAGGCACGGCTATCGAGAGACATTCTGAAGGTAAAGGGGGTGAGTTATAAGACTCTCAAGATTTTAATAGATTATATTTATTCTTCCAGGATGGAAGTGAACAAGGATAATGTGGTGGAGGTCATCACCGGGGCTAAAATTCTGCAAATCCCTTGCGCAGTTCAGACGGCAATGGATACAATGTCGGGCCAGATTACTACTGAGAACTGCTATGACATTTTAACCATAGCTAAAAAGCAAAGATTAAGCGAGCTCAAAGAGACTGCGTACAGATTTATGAGCGATAACTTCCTACAGATTTTAAGGGATCCCTCCGTTTATGGGCGTTTAACTGGATCTGAAAGAGATTTGATTCTGAAAGCGAGAATGGAAGGCAAGAAGTGCTTAATGGTGGCTGAAATAAACGACGTTTATGACCGGGTTGGAAGCAGACCTCAAAGTCGAGATAACAGTCGTCCTCAGAGCCCTTTATCTATTGTTTCCTTAGAAGAAGATCACTTGATATATTACTATAACGAAGCAGAAAAGGACTGGAGACCTCTGACTCGGATGCCAGAAGACATAAACACAAAAGGCTGTGGAATTTGCACGATGTATAACTACCTATTTGTAGCAGGTGGAATTAAGGGATATGGCGACAAAGGCAAGCTGTCGGATAAGGTATTTTGTTATAATCCTATTACTGATAGCTGGAGCGAAATAAGGCCACTCAATCAAGCACGGTCTCAGCTTAAACTAGTTGCCTTGGAAGGCTACCTGTATGCAATAGGAGGAGAGTGTCTGTTTACCGTGGAGAAATACGACCCACGGATGGACAGATGGACTCCTGTGGCTCCGCTGCCCAAAGGAGCTTTTGCTGTTGCGCACGAAGCGACAACCTGCAACGGAGAAATTTATGTGTCTGGAGGTTCGCTCTTTTATCGCCTTCTCAAATACGACCCGAAGAAGGACGAGTGGCAAGAGTGCCCCTACAACAACAGCAGGAAGAAATCCACAGACATGGTGGCCTTCAAAAATTTCATTTACAGATTTGACGTTAACCGTGACCAGGGTGTCAATGTTTTCAAATACAACACTATTGTGAAGCTGTGGAACGAAAGCGCCTCGTTGCGACAGACCAATCCGCTGCCTTTCAGATGCGCAGTCATAGGTACCTGCATTTACTGTGTAAATAAATCGCATACTTTGCGGTTCATCATAGAGGAGGAAAACGCACGATTTGAACAAGAAGAGCTGAAAGCTCCATTCGAAGCTAAGGGCGTTCTCTTTCCCTTTATACTCAGCCTCCCTGAAAAGGCAGAGAAGAGTACGTAATGGGTATTTTACGTTGGGATTGCTCATACAGTATTTCGAAAGACGGATTTATGCGGCTTGGCTAAAATGATCTAAGTGGGTGATCAGATGAGTCTTGTCTAAACACCTTGCCTGCATTGTACCGTTTTGTAGGGTTTGATGTTTTGTAAATTAAAATCGGAATGAATTTTTGCATGCCAGATTAGAGATATTATTGCCGTACGCCCTAGACCTTTCCAGGGGTATTCTTTCAAATATACATTTGTTTTTCCTTAATGCATTGGGATATAATAATTTGTATTAGCGACAGTACAGTATGTACACTTTCTTTTAAGCTAGCATTCTTTTCCTTCGTTAGTGTATGCCCTTGATAACTGTTTAATGCAGCACCTGCTGCAAGGAAAGTCCTTTAAAAGCATTCCCTCTTTTAAAAGACGATAAGATTATATGTTAAATTGAGTCTTAAACAAAAGTTCGGGAGTAGGTCAAATCCTAGTACACTTCCGTCTACCTATTTGAAAATATCATGTTTCCTCCACGTTTTTGAATTTTTCTCCACCCCATCTTCGCCCTTGCAGTAGCGCCCATGCATCATTTATCCTTTATTAAATGATGGTGGTGGTGATGGTGTTCTGATAGCTCCGATCTTATGAACGGGTTGTCATTGCTTTGTTAAAATCACGCCTCTTCTTCAAGGGTTCGACTTAACTACTGCAAAGTAATGAAAAAAAATAATAAATAATCAAATGTACTTAAGTAAAAATAATGCAAAAACAAGTCATGTAAAAAAACTTTCAGAATTCAATAATTATTCAAAACAAGCTGAGTTATAAAACCTTAATTCAATTCAAAATGTTTTATTTGCTTTATGGAAACCCACAATGTGATCAATACTTAACCGCTGCATCAGTGTGCGCACTGCAAGGGTAAAAGTATTGGTTGATTCCACACTGAGAAGTACAGTGGAAAGAAAGAAGAAAAACAACATTTTCTTAAACTTTCTTCTTTTCACTACATAAATGTATGTAAACACTTTTATGTAACTCAGCTGTATCATGAAAAGTAACAGTAATCACATTTTGAATATAATCTTTAACAGTTGTTCAATCTGATGAACCAATTTGCAAGTACACAAAGAAAATAAGTAGCTAACCCGAGTAAAGATGATAAACTAAAATATATTAAAACCAAAAGATTTCCATTAGAGATATCTGGCAAAATTCAGACAAAGAGCTACAGTATGTTGTTCTTTGGGTAAGAGTAGGGGTCTTTTCTGGATTTTGTTCCAACCTGAGTAGTCAATTAAACCCAACCATTTTCCAAACTAGAAAGTATAAGATTTTTCTTACACGTTCTAGTTGAATACACATGATATTCACTTCATTAAAGGCACAGTCACCTTTAAATCACCTCGGAGTCTCATTAGGAGTATTACAGCTGTGGGAGTGACTGAATAATTAGACCAACTACAGTAGTTAACTGAGAGTCTGGGTGGAACACAAGCCACCAGGACACCAGGAATTGAGTTTGGGACCCCTGGTTGAGATAAGAGTTGTTACAGTGTGCTGTTTCTTGATTCAAAACTTTGTACATGTTATGCTGTACAGACTACTCAAATTTACTCATCCTCTGTGTTTTGGATGACACATAAAACCAAGGTCCTGTTGTAAAAATCTGGCAGCAGCAGTTGCAGGCGTGAAGTTTGCCCGCTGCGTAGTCTTTCAGTGCATAAATCCAACATGCTTGTTTTGCAGGCCACCTTAAACCTGCAGCCTTAGACATAATGTAAATTTTAAATTTTACTGGTCCAATTAAACCTTCATAGAGCTATTTGAAATTTCTAATGATGTAATGTACGGTAGGGGTGTCTAATCAATCCTTGAACTGGTCATTTAAGTCTCTTTAGAGATCCAGCACCTGAAGAGCTGGGAGAATTTGTTTAAACGGTCCAATTACTTCAATAATGAATTGATTTAGGTTTGTTGGAGCTCGGTAAAAATGAAACCTAATCCCCTCTGGGACTAGGATAGGCCTCCAATTTAAACAGACTCACACAACCTGCTGGACTGTTTTTTTTTTAAGGTCCAATTTTGGGGGGCATTGCCTTAACTCTCTGTAACTGGTTTTGATAAAATCATGTGCTGAAATTCTGTGCTTTTATATCTTTTTCTGCTTAGATATTTATAAATAGCATAAGCAATTATTCCAGGCATATTTGTGGATAATTTTGATTTGCTGAATGCAGATGTGTTCTGTTTGTTTTTTCGAAAGGGAAAGAGGTGTTAAATAACACCATGAAATGTCACATCTTAAGAGATGTTCGACAGGTTCCAGTTTTTAATGGAACTGAATTGAATGGATATACAATTATTTCAACTGTGTTAATCATTTTGATACCAATCATGTTGGGGAACAATACAATGAAAAGTCCTCTATGGCCACTGTAGTTTACAAGGTGTAAGGAAGATGTTGCATTGCATTCCCATTTAATTCCCTCTTTGATCCCAGGTGCTTTTGTATGGTTTTTGCTACGTTTTCCACTGGGAATTAGCTTGAATTATGCAGACAGTTGATTATAATGACACAACACTAACGTTCTGTCATTTCATCTTGATATTAACTATTCTAGCCTCAAACAATAGCACAGGGATGCACGCATGCTGTCTGATCTCCATGGAGGACCATAACGATTTTATTTTTCTCATTAAAGCACGTTATCTGTGAAGAATGAAATCATCAAATGAGTGTTTTAACAGCTAAAATCCTTCAGTTGTCTTTAAATCCACTTTTCAAGTAAGCCCCTGCACAAAAATAAATCTTCTTTCATTCATTTAAAAATGAAGTCTCTGTACTAGAGCAGCTCATAATACTGTTTTATGGGGAGAAAGAAAACGTACAGTAGCTCATGAAGTGATTTTCTACGCAAGGGAAGCCTCAGCTCAAAATAGCATATGATCCTGCTGAGCAGTTCGTGAAAAGTAATTACGCCTCCAGAGCCTCCGTTTCTCAGTTGTGATCCTCCATGGGGAGTCTGACTGTCCTCTTGTATTTGCATTCTGCACAACGTGATTGCAGGGCAGTGGCACTGCGGTGTCAGTGTCAACCTGCATTTCTGCATGTGCAAGGTCGCGACAAGCATTACTGTCTTTTTTCTCTAAACAAGGCAACACATAAGGTGTGTTCACGCTTCAAGTTTATTTGCCATTTGTAACAAGTACATTGGAATTCTTATTTGGTGTGCAGTCGCATTTGCTGGTTTCTGTTCATGTATGTACTTGAGAAAAAAGATACTCCCAGTGGGGTATTACTGACCAGGAACACACCCGGTTTCCTCTCACACTGATCACTGCAGTGCACATTCAGAGTTCCAACCGCCAGAGTTCCATTCTTCACCAAAATTGCTTTTGTAACGCCAGTTTCCTAGCAGACGCTACAACGGCATTTTCTAAATACAAAGGACTTTAAATGGATATAGCTTTTTATCCTCTTGCGTCTTCGTCAAAGACGAAAAACAGTTTTGTACCTACAGAACTTTTCGCTTACTGCAGCAAACGAGGAATGCAGAAGCACACCCGGAGAAAAATCCTGTGGTGTGTAACACTCTTGTTTGAAAAACAGTACTACAGCTGTACTGGTGAAGCAGTATGTGGCGACAGAGACCTGTGCATACTGCAGGCCGGCTTTGTTGAATTGTTAAGGACTTTGTGTGGACTTTAGGATTTGCCGTGTTGTTAAAAATGTCTCAAAAGCAGCTATACTGACTTTGCGAAGACAGATGCTTTCTGATTGTCAACTGTACTTAATAACAGCTAATATACTAATGTATGGCTTTTAAGCTATTTGATCATGTATCTCAGCTAAAATGAAGTACCACAATAAAATGGTCACTTAGAACCTCCTATTTGCTCATTTGTATGTTTTTGTGGATTCTTGTTTAAAACTTTATCTCAGGATCTTTTTCCTCTCGTAATTCATATACAATTATGACATGATATTGTTAAGTACACATTGCTGATGCAGACATACTGTTCATGGTACATATCCTTACTGAGTTCTATTTAATTCAATTGTCATATATGACATACTGTATTTACAGTATATGGCAAAACAGCGTGTAATAATTTGTTTCCGTTTTGTTACACATGTACAGATACAGAAAAGGATGAAGGTATAAGTTTAGTCACAGATGCGTAGCTTCATGTGTGGGTACAGGTACTGATATAGGCACAGACACAGATTCAGCTACAGGTACCAATACTGTAGATACAGGTAAAGGTGCAGATGCAAGAACAAGTACTGTTTACTGTAGATTCAGATACAGGTACAGATAATTCCCGGGTTACACAGATGCATCATGAATTTGCCTAATCTCATGGTTGCATATGTTAATTTGACACAGGTTTGACATTACAGTACCCAGCTAAAAGTATGTATTAGGTGTTTTGTATTAATTATTGTACTTTTTTGGAGTATATTCTAAATACGAAGGATGGTTTATGTATTTATCCCTTATTGGTTTAAGAAAATATACCAAGTTAAATATCAGCTATCAGAAAAAGTAAGATACAGTATGTGAGACTGCTCTGTTTGAAGCAGCTTGAGTGAGGTGTGTCTGTCAGTGTGTATTGGCTGCCAAGGAACAAGTAAAGGTTAATTCCACACTGAAAATTAGAAAGGAAAAAAACAATGTTTCAGGTGTTGTCCCTCCTTCAAGTTACACCTCTTATATTTAGATGGTTTCCTCCTCCATTACTACAAAGTTTGCAGATATGAAGTCCAAATAAGTCAGCTTATTTAGTCATTATTTGCTTGTTCTTACGTTTTGACCTGTTGTTGATCTATACATACAGTAGGAATTTGCAAAGTTGGTGTTTGAGTACTAGAGTGACTTCTGTCTTGTTCTAAGGTATAACCTCATTAATGTTTTATTTAATAATTAATGCCGCCACTTTTTATAGATTTCTACTCACTATTTTAAGCTACCTTTACAGTACTATGGTCCAGAAACTGCAAACCTTCCAGGTCTGTGTGATAACATCTTAATTATAATAATAAAAGAAAGCATATTTCATTCCTTTAAACTAAAAGGACTGAAAATCCATCTTGCTTTTCACCATGTTATCTGACATTTTCTCTGATTTCAATTGGATTCAACTGCATTTCATATTGTGACAGTAAGCTCAATCTCTATGGAAAGTTAATATGTTTACGCTTAAAATTATACCTTCCCCTACCATGTTTACCAGATTTTATAATAAATATATTTCTTGGAGAATTATTTGTCTTAGATGAAGACAATGTGAAGGGGACTTTGAAGTCCAGATCTACATTGGAGATAGGAAAAAAAACAGAGCACTGACTGCAGTTTGTTTTGGAATTTAGCCCTTAAAGCTCTGATTTTACATATGGGAAAATCACTGGCTTTTTCTTGAATTTCTAACATTCTTGTGTATGTACTGTATGTATCAAATGCAAAGCTGGCTTAATAAGATTGTCACATGGATCAAACTTTTTTTTGTTTGATTGGCAGAAATCACAGCTGAAGTTACAAACTTTACTTTAAAAATGTGTCTGTGGTACTTTTTCATTTTGAGGTTGTCTATGGCAGAACATTCATCTCTGAAATATACAGACATTATGTCAACCATGCAGGCAATTGTAATATTTCAAGTCAAAGTTAGAGCTCTAAAAATATTGTCCTTTTATAATCAAATCTTTTCTTCATCATTGAATTGGTTCAATGTTGCATTTTACCTTTCAGTAAGCTAAGCTTTTTATCATTCCCCTAATTACTATTGAAATTCTAAGAAATTTTGTTGCAGAGGTATAAAGATTGTGAGCTGTACCATGAAGGCATAACTTTACCCTGGATTGTAGATATTGTAATAACAGAGATCAACGACTTCAAAACTATGTCCAAACTGTAACCAAGGGTTTCTTGTCTCAGTTTCAAGATGTTCTAAATGAGGCCAGAGTTTGATACTACATAAATAAGAAAACATCTCAAAATGTGTGTTTCTGGGATCTTCAAAAAATGGCTGGGAAGTCTATCCCAGCAAGCAACAGGTTCAAGATGGTACACCCAGGTTTGGACACAAACACTGACACACGCATTCACCATGGCCAAATTCCTGAGGCCAATCAACCTACCAGTGTATCTTGAGTCTGTGGGAGGAAACTCTTAGCAAAAACCCACATGAACAACAGAAGAATATACAAATTCCACACAAATAGCACCCCAGGAATTGAACCCAGGGCCCCAGTACCGTGAGGCAACAATTCTAACCACTGTGCCACTGTGCCTCCAAGGTTTTGACTTTTTAAAATTTATTTGGTAATTTGGTAATTTATTGCCACTTTTGACCTGAGTTTTCACTACTTAAAACATTTAACGTGAGTTATATCCTTTATCTGGGTGCAGTGTTGTACAGTAAGTAGGTCTCTGAACTCAAAACTGCTGTACCTTGAGTGAGACTCTTTGCTCCAGTCCCTCACAGCTATATAAATGCAGACTAGAATTGCCAGGGGACCACTCACTGTGATGGACTGGTGATCCATCCAAAGGGGAATCAAGTGCTCTCTTGTTGGCGTAATGCCACAGAAACCTGAATAAACTCTGGCTGAATGAGATGTTGTGTGGCTTGGATATGGAAATTACTCAATAGTAATAATGCGACATTCCTATGATTATTATGATTCTGGAATGTGGTTTGATTTTTTTGGGGGGGAAAAAAGATAACATTACATACCTTGATGGCAGCATCTCATCTTACAAACAGAGTTTATTTTGTCTGTCTGTTAAAAATCGGATGCATTAAATAAAAAGTCTGGCATTTAATTTTCCAAGACAAAGGTCCTATGGATAGTTGCTTCAAATGTTGAGCCTCCAGCTGGCAGTGACATTTCCTTTTTCATTTTGAAAACAGGCAGTTATTTTAATCCCTTTTCCAGTGTCATCTGAATTTGTAAAAACCATCGTAGCCATTTCAATAAATTATTTTTATATCTCAAGGTCTATTGTAATTTAATAGGTCATTTAAACCCCAGTACAGTATGAGCTTTCTGTCTGAAAACTTTTACATTTCAACAGAAAGCCTGACTCTAGGATATCTGCCAGAAAATAATGAAAGCTACAAGGAGACTTAGGGCTTTATAGTACACTTTAACGGTACAGTGATACATTACTGTGGCTGTTTTACTTTTGTACTTAACCTTTTTAGATGCCTGGAAAAATCAAAACAATTGCTCTCATTTTGCATTTTCTGAATGTGAAGTGACTTGCCCCCTTATACTCACCTGCATTCAGCAGCGCTTTCTCATTGCTAACATACATTTTTATCATGACCTTAAACATATAATTAAAAAGCAAAACGTGTGCAACAACTCATACATCTACCCATCCATTATCAGAAAGGTAATTATCTGAGTGAGCGTCACAAGCCAGATACTATCCCAGGAGCAAAGGGAGCAGAGCAGAACTGAGCTGGGTGGGAGCTCTATTCATCCCAGGGCCATGAAAAAGGAACATTTCATAATTGTCAGAGCAACTGGAGCAGCAGAGAGCATGCAAACTTCCAAAGCAGAGGTGTTCAAAGTAAGATTCAAACCCAGACTCAGCTGTAGTGAAGCACAAGTCCTAACCACCACATCACTATATCACCTAGAAAATGTTCAGTTTAAATACATGTATCAGTCATTTCACTGTTAGTTCACTGATATCTTTGATAATACCGATAATAGGAAATGAACAATGGGAAATAGAATTAAAATAAGGGTGGGAAGAGACAACATAAGCTTCTACAAGACAAAAACTGGGTTCTGTGAAATACATACTAAAGGTGCATGGGCCTGCAGTTTATTGTCTTTAAAAATGTATATGGCCTGATATGAAAATTGTGAAAAATCATTAGATATACTTACAATTAAAAAAACATGACTGATTAAAATGTTGTATTACAGTGAAAGACTATGCCAAATAGCTTGGAGAGCTGCTTCAAGTTTGTTGTGCTAACTTAAAGAGGGGCAACAGTGCCACCTCCTGTCCTGACAGATTAAGAATATAAATCAATCAGGTCCATTAAGTACAGTATAAACATTTGACTTCCGTGAAATATCCAGTAAGTAAAAATAATTGTGCAGACATATATCTATCTTGAGCATACAAAGGGATATTCACAGTTACAACACTATATATTATATTTAAAAGGTTCACACACTTTTCAATATAAATATATAAATATATGTCAATTCCTCAACTTATTAAATATAAATATCCCTCATATATGGCAATCCTCTCATAAGCAGTCATTCACACTTGCTGTCACTTCTGAACATTACAACTTTGACAAACAGTTTGTCTCGATGAGCTGAAAGCACTAAGGATTTTTTTTTTCTGTTTCCTTAGCTGCCAGTTCCCAGCCTATCTATCCTGTACTGTATGTTACTTTGCCATGCTATGAATGTTACTGTGTGCTACATTACTTAATCTTCTCAAATCAATGCCTTCTCGTTTATATTTTTGTTTCTCTTAAAGACATCACTCTTGTTTTAAATTATGACAAATACTACTCTGCTATGTGCAATAATATTACAATTACAATATAACAATTTAGTTTTTTTTAAACAAGATAAACCTAAACTCACTCTGTCATAACTTTCTTTCATGTTCTTATTTAAATGGGGGTATGAATAAAGGGTACAGTATATGATATTGGCTGTAATGTACAGTACACACCGTATGTGATGAAATTAATGGGTTTTAAAGTTCTTTGGACTTAGAAATGTTTAAATATTTCAAAGTGACCAGTTATGAGAGACTTCAATCAGGAGTTTGGATAAAAACATCAGCCAACTAAATAAAATCAATAAAAGTCAATACTGTACAGCTTCCTGGGAATGGTGTTTTCCACAATGGAAATAACTGTGAGAGCTAAAATCAAAACTATTTTTAAAACAAGCATTTTTAGATATCCAATATGGATTTAGAAATGGAAAGTCTTATTTCACTAACTCACTAGAATCCAATACAAGCAAAAAGGCCAGCTGATGACTAAACCGTACGACATATTTACCTGACTGGAATGGCTGTATTAAAGTTCCTCATAAAAGTTAATTCACAAAATAAAGGATATAGAAATTCTTGGCAACACACATGAATAGTCTGATTAATTCAATTTAAAGGTTATACAAATACAGGAGTAGTGGGAAACACTTTCTACATTCCTCTATCACAATAATGTACATAAGGAATAAAAAAGTAAACAGAATGCTAAGGTATATAGTGTGAAAATTAAATCAAGGGAAGAATATTATGTTCAGTTTACCAAAATAAAGAAATTGTAAGACTTTTTGGTAATATCTATTATTAACAAGTATAATTATGTAATAATCATAACTAATACATTTTTTTCATTTTTCACTTAACATGTCTTTCCAATTACTTTTCTTACTAAAAGCATAATTAGAAATCCAACTCTACTTGCTAGATTTTCTTCTTATTTTTGTCCTTTTTAATTCTTCACTTTGGAATCTTCTTATTAAGTAACCGATTGCTTTTACTTATAGATTTACTTATAGTATTTCCAAATATTTTGTCTCTTGTTTGGTCTAAACAAATTGTCAATGTGTATATGTGTCTATATCATATTATGTGATGAAAAGCACATATGCCCAGTTCATCACTGCTGTCAGATTTTGACTAGTGGTCTTGATTCACATCATCTGGGGTATACAAACCCACCTGTGCCTCATGCTATGGGTAAAAAGAAGAAAGAAGGAAAAAGACAACAACCAGAGGGCACTATCTGGAGACCTCAGAGCAGGCTCCATGGGCACCTCTTCTGCACTATAGGGAAAAAGATTAACAACCCTTCCTTTAGGCAATCAGATGCTAATTGTTATTATTTTAACATTTTCTGTGTAGTACTAATTTTGAACAGTCTGTAGTAATTAAAAGAAAATTTTACTCATTCTGGCTTGGGCCTCTGTCCTCTTTCAAACCTAGAGAAGAGAAACTGATCTTGCATCTTAAAAAATCGATTCAAGTAAACTAAAGTGTTCAGTGTAAGATACGGAGCGTACATTGTGGCTAAAATCTAGTCTGAGGAGGACAACCACAGTTTGTGGGAGTGTAATTGATATCGTCACTGTCTGGGAAAGAGTAAGTTTTGTAAAAAAAGAAAAGGAAGAAGAATGATTTGTTTTTTCAGGAAATTACAAAGACAGTTTAAAGGAACTAAATTTATTCAGTTTTGAAGAATGGAGATTGAGAAAAAATTCAATTCAAGAGCATAGAATTGTAAGTGGCATGGGCAGAGTCAACCCAGGGGAGTATTTCTCACTCAGCAGTGAAACAAGGACAAAGGGTCACAAATGGAAACTAAAAGGGTATCCGTGTAGGACAAAGAAAAAGGAAAAGCATATTTTTATCTTTTGTGATAAACATTTTAGGTATTCAATATGGGAATAATATTTGAAAATAGATCTTGAGAAATATCTCAATTTATTTAACATACAGTAAATGTATGTCAGCAAGCACGTACTACCCTTCATCTGTTGCTTACTGTTAAAAAGCAATGTTAAAATTAAAACATAGTGAAATAAGTAAAATAATATTAACTAAACATTTCAAATCTCGAAATGCTCAATTTTTAAACAATAATATTAGAGAACATTATAAACAAAGCACATCAATTAAATCCACAAAAAACAAATGGATTTCTTTTTTATTTTAAAATAAAAAGCATCTTTTAATCGCTATAATGATCAGATGGTTTCCTCTGGAGGAAGAGAAAGGATAACAGGCTCTTCTTCAAATTCTTTGTCAGACATCCCCTCATCGAGTTCTGAGTTTTGAAATGTTGTCTTTGAGACGTATTTCACATACTGTGCAGCTCTTTGGTTCTGTGTGAGTTAAAAAAAATCAGACTTGCCTCATAGTTTAAGCCTCATTGTGTCCCTACAGTACATTTCATACAGAGCCAATGTGTCATGAAAGAAAAAGCAAACACAATGTCAACACAAAAACATTTTAGAACACATAATCCAGGTCCTTGTTTTGCTAAAATGTCACCTTTACACTCTTCTTTACTACTTTACCAATACATAAACACTAAAGTCTTAAGCTGTTAACTGCAATCTATGAAGCTCTGCCATAATACAGTAGCTGCCATTTTTCTAATATTTCAGAAATGTACACTTAAAATGTTTTGCACTAACCGTTACCTCGGCAAAATTGTTGATGTCATCCCACTGCCTGATCTCCCGAGTAGACTCACAGATGGTAACATTCATGATGCTTTTGTGGCTCTGCACTGCAGAGCGTTTCACAAATGGAATCATGGCAAGAATAAAGGTGGCAACCACATCCAGAACTCCAGCAACCACAAAACCAAGATTGTAGGTTCCTGTGAGATCATTCATCCAGCCTGCCAAACAAATCGGTTGGTATGTGTGGGACATGGAGGTAAAACACAAGACAGATCATATTAAAAAAATGAGTGACTAGAATGTATGACATAGCAACAAATAGGTAAATGACATTAATTGACTTTACTCATTTAGCTCAATTAGCCGATCCCATTCCACATACACAGGTGCAGGGTATTATATGTCCAGGTAAGGAAAATTAACTATTCAGATCTCACAGCCTCTTTAAGTGTAGCTAAGATAAATAACGGTTAATGCAAAGTCTTAATTCAAAATAAATTAAATCAGCTTTGGACCAAACAGCACTTATTACAAGAAGATGTCACCAGGAGCTAGATTCACAGGGAGATAGTAGTTTTCATTTCAGGTTTCATTTGGTCAGACTGATAACATTTAGCAAGATGAGCAAAATTTCCTAAAATGCATGAGAAAATAATGGCTTTCTCTGATAGTTCTGTTTGAACCCACCTGTTTTTCCTACAGTTCCTTCACAAGACTTAAACTCTGCTGCATTACCTGCATAATCTGCAGCACTGAATGAAACACAAGCAACATAACCCCAAAAACAATATAAATGAATATAAGTTACAAATGAGAGGAGGCCATTTGGCCTATCTGACCAGTTTGGTAGATCCTATCCACAAGTTTCTTGAAACAAGCTAGTGTACTGGACTAAATTACACTGATAGGTAGACAAACACCTAGTTGTACAAGATGTTTGTACTACAAACAAGTACAACTCTTTGTGTAAAGAAGTGTCTTTTTCAGTTTTAAATCCAAGTAGTTTCCAAGTAGCTTCCAGTTCAAGTAGTCTCCATTTGTGTCCTCTGTCTCATGCATCACTGTTCATTCTGAAGAAGTCCAGTGCCTTGACTTGGTCGATGCTTTTAAGGATTTTGAATGAAGTATCATATCCCCTTGCAATCTTCTCTGTTCCAAATCTATTAATGTACAGTTCTTTCAGTGTGTCAGTGTCATTCTCTCTAGCCCCCAGATAGAGATGTATTTCATGTGGTTGGTCTTCAGTGGACTAATTTCAGAATAATATCTTACTTAATGACAGATTTTGTATCTAACCAACCTATTATTTCAGAAGCAGGGACATAAAGTACTATACATTGCAATTCTCAGGGCTAGCTGAATTGTTCAGAAAGGGACAGGTTCAACATGTGATATTAGTGAGCTTTTTGTTTGGTTTCATCACCCTGTCCTAGTTATCTTATTAATTCTAAATCAGGCCTTAGTAGTGCTTTACACATAACATGCCTTGATTTAAATTATATGCTTTTAACTATGTACAGTCTTTTTCATAAGTAGTTTATTTTAGCTCAATGTTTCCCACTTTGTATTTATAGTTTATGTTGTTGCTACCTGCCTGAAAAACCCTGCTGTTATCCACATTAAATATTACTCAGAAGGTATTTGCTTGAGCTTTATATAAATCATTTTGAATTTTTTTTGCTGTAGGAAGCTGCAGTCACACTCATTCCACACACGACATTTATATTATTTAACACCAGAAAACTAAGACGAGTTACCACACCTTTAGTGTATGATTCCTAGTATACCTTGTGTGAGGGTAGGTTGTCTAGTGTAATACAATACATTATACACAGTATTGTGTTGTGTACACAATATTGTGTGTGAGGGGACGACAAGGTGGAAGCTTTAGACAAGATGGAAACACTTGCCTGAGCTACATTCCTCAGGAAGCTGTGGGCAATATCCTGCCTCCATCAGTCACATGATCAGTTGGGAGAATGCAATTGGCCAGGTGGCGACCTAATAAAACAGGAAGAGAGGCTTCCAGGTCCTTCAACATCTGCCATCTGAGACAGAGGGCAGATCCTCTGTTCTGCAATTTCACCAGAGGGAGAGGCAACCAACCAATCACACAACTGTGGAGTAAGGAGCATGGAAATTGTGAGTTCTGAAACTTTTCTGGGTCTTGGCAAGAGACTTGTTTTGGGGCCGGTTGGTCAACAGCTTAGCTACAGTCTAGCTGTCTGTGTAGTTGGTCAAAGGGGATCTTAAGCTTTTTTATTATCATGTCCATTTGAGTTATTTTTGTATGCAGTGCCAACCATAATGGGTTTCAAGTTATTTTTGCTGCACTGGTTTTTGTAACTGTGTCACAAAAGGCGGCGTTTGTGAATGTTTCCTTTTGAACAGCCTGTTAAAAAGATCTCTGATATGGCACACCATGCCTGGATGTGTCACACTTGCCTCTGATTAGGTAGATCAATCTGACCCAATTTTACCTTCTTATCTATACAATGTGGAGAAGTATTGACAAAAATTGATCACGAATGTTAGGGTATATAGGTAAAAGTGCAGTATTCAAATCAAGAGATGCTAGAAACATACCATTCAAGATGTCATTCAGACTGTCGTGTATTTTGATCACCAGGTTATGAAAATGATTATGTCTCTAGAATCAGTTCGCAGAACAATAACCGATACATTATTTAGCTTAAAGGAATGTCCTACTCGGACAACGGAGTAGTCTTAGTCTTGAACCAAGAAGACAACAATGGGTAGTGAATCAAAACGAACAGTTAAACCAGAGGAACCAATGGAACCAGAGGGCACAAGTGGGAACTATGGAAAAGTACTTTCAGAACTTAGACCAGGAGGCACGTTCTTATGCAAGCGTTGTGGAAGTGTGAAACTGTCTAAGCAGGCACCCTGGCTTCTTTAAAGATGAGAGCCTAGGATCAATTCATTTCTAGGAAGAAAGCTAAAAGGGCATATCCGCTGATATGATGGAAGAAGCATGACTATGAGGCTTGTTTCTGATCCCAAAGACATTCACTTTAAAGAAGTGTCTGCTGTTTTCAGTCCTTAATTAATATGATAATTTCCACATACCTCTTGGAACACTGTTTTATTCATGAGCTCCACACGTTAGCTCCCTGGATTAATTTACCAATACCTTGCAGGATTGTAAATACATGAATCACGTCTCCATGCAATCTCTTTTCCAGGCTAAAAGTGCTCACTTCCCTCTGAGTACAACATTAATTTCAGGAATTAATCTGATTACTGTCCTTCATACTTTTCCAGAGCAGCTGTAACCTTGTTGTAATATAATGTTAATTTACCCGATTGATGGTTCGAACCAATTGAACCAAATTTACGTTTGTAGCCATTTATGTAACAGACCATTTTACTGGAGTAATCTGAGTGCAATATGTTTGCTCAAGGGCACAATAGCAGCGCCCTGCCCAGGACTGGAGACTACCACAGTTACACAAACACACACAGTTACACATACAGAGACATAATAATTACTTCCCAGTTTACAAACACAATTAAATCTGTTTCAACCTTGCTGTTTCAGACGGTCTAGAGGAAATCTGCGTAGAAACTATAAAGAAAGTTAATTCACTTTTCTAATATATTGAAAGGAACAGTGTCTTGTTCCGATGTCAAAATGAGCTCTGCTGACACAATCAAGGCTTTTGAAGTCAAGAGCCAAGATGCAGACAACCTCCCCAACGTGTAAAGCAGCTTCACGAGAAAACTCAAACTCAAACAACTGAAATGCAAAGTGCTCTCGCACTAACCAGCAAACGGTGGGCCAAAGGAGCTGATGGAATTCACGGTCAGCATGAAGCCCCAAGCTACTGGCATCCGTTCCGCCCCCATCAGATCGAAGGTGAGGACAGGAAGCAGGATGTAATTTCCTGCATCTGCAAATCCCAGTAACAATCCGAAGGCAATGAGGGAACCGTAAGAGTAAAACAAGGGAAAGAACAAGTACAAGAGCCCTGGAAAAAAAAGCCAAAGGCCACAGATTATGTGAAAAGGTCCTCCTCATGTATCATGTTCTCATTTCCTAATGTTGACTGATATTCGTACTCCCTTTTAAAGTAAAATGGAAGTTAAATACATAACAAAATTATTTGTTTTTTTTGATGATCTACCAGTACAAATAATGCTTATTTGCACAATGCTTATTTTGCTTTTCCTTTAATATTGATGACAGTTAAAGAGGTCGGATATGTGTTATATGACTCTGGCTTCAGGTGACATGGTGGCACAGTGGTTAGCATTCCGGACGTGTTGAGACTCTGGGATCAAACTCCACACAATTTGGGAGGCTATCTATGTGGAGTTTGTATGTTCTTCCCATATTCACAGGGGTTTCTTCCAGGTTCTCCAGTTTCCTCTCACAGTCGAAAGACATACTTGTGGGTTAACTGGCTTCTGGAAACATGGACTTATGGACTGGTGTGAGTGTGTGTGTCTGTGTCTGTGTGATTGGGATCCCATGCAGAGTATATGCTGCCTTGGGCCTGTTGTTTGCCTTGAGGTTTTATTCGCAGAAAAGTGTGATTTGGTACAAATACAATCTTTTTAAAAATACTTTCATGTAATTCTCTTTCACTGATTTATGTTTATTTGTGTTTGTATCACTGTCACCTTTCATGTAAAGTTTTAAAATCATAAAAAAATACATATATTGGCCTTCAAATGAAATGAGGAGAATTCACTACAGTGCACTATTCAACTATGAATGTTACATTCATTAATAAAGTGCTAACTCTAGGTTCCTATCAATGGATAGTATGATCTATTTGTGTTACTGTGTCAAAGCTTTGCGTGAATCCAGATAAAGGTGAAACACACCTAGTTACTCTGAGGGAATTAAAAAAATATATAACTTAATGTAAGCACGGGTTTTAATGAAGGTGACGAGCCCCACTATAACAGCGAATGAGTGGTTATTATGCTAGAGACAGGGCATACATCTATACAACTGAGACACAGCAGCATAGTAAGGCTAGTAGATCTTATACCATACTGGCTTCTTCTCTAACTTCACTGGAACAGGAGATGACATGAAAGAGACTTTAAACACTACAACGACATACTATGCATGTGAAGTAAAAATAGTGTCATCAAATGAAACAGAACACACAAATAACATTACTAACTACCAGCTATTTTAATATTAATTCAAAGTTGTTGGGTGACAAACACATAATGTCAACAAATTTTGCTGCATACCCAAACAACACACAACTTTAGTTTTTGTGACCAAGTACAGAAAACCATTGAGTTTATATATATATTACTCTATATTATAAATATATCTACATATATTACTCTAATATAAATATGTTCAAGATGTAGAGCTTTCACTTACCAACTAAAAACACAGATCCCTGGTTGATGTATAAGCGATTAATTCTTTCAGAGTCACAGATCTTCCCAAAAACGATTCTGCTTATCATGCTGCTTAGCCCCAGAACCAGCATGATATTACCAGCCTTGGAAGCTGAGATGGACAACTGAGTCGCATGCTTTAGCTGGGAAACAAGCCGTACAATTATCTCAACACTACTTACAGCATTATGAGATATACAAAATATCAAGTCATGTATTTCAAAACAGGAATGACAGAAAAGCACTAACAGCTTGCTTCTGTAAGCTGTGATAGTGCCCACCAGGTAAACTTCCCATGGGACAAAAATTTCCAAGTCCATTCCATAAGTATAGTAATAGGGGACACACTGTTCTGTAGGAGGGGCCAACGTTAAGATGAGATGATAACTTACTCATGAAAGATCCCTGGGCACAGTTTGTAAGAGTAGGGGTGATAACCCCAGGGTCAGGGCTAAATTTCACTGGGTACTGTATAACGGTCTTGCCTCTCTCAAGTTCCCTTTTAATTCAGTTGTTAAAACAGTTTCATACTTCTCAGCCTGACTTGTTGTGCAGCTGGGACATAATGGCTGCTATGGGTCACCCCTGATAAGTAACTCCTATAAGTAAAGCACTTTGGAAAGCTTTGGGGTGTAAATTAATTTGAAAATGCAATTAAGAATAATAGCATTCACTGCAGTGATTACTGAACATCATAACTTCTTCAGGGGATTAACAACAAAGGAAACAGGGAACATTGCATCCGATGTTCACATGCCATAACAAAGAAACAAAACAAAATGTGACAGGTGCACATAACTCTACTGTACATTAAATGAGGAGCAACAGCAGCATCTTTTAGAGAAAACAATTCTGAGTCAATAAAAGTAATATAATAGCAATGTAAGTTTTTCAGGATTGTATTTGCACACTTCACGACTGTAAGAATTTAACGAACAGTAGAATTGGTTTTCCTGAAATTGAACTATGGAGGTATTTTTTAGATTTTATTATTTTAAGACTGTTGTGTAGTTATCAGTTGGATAGATAGATAAGACGTTATTGATCCCGAAGGGAAATTGATGAAAGGGAAAGGGATCCCGAAGGGAAATTGAATTGATGTTAATGTGATATGGTGTGAGAGTGTGAGTGCATGTAGTAAATTAGTTGAACACATTGGTCACTAACCTAGGGAAGGTTCATATGCTCAGTAACATTGGCTATTTCAGTTCTTTTAATAGTCTGGAATAAAATCTATTTAATCCAGAAGGTACTGTCATTGCTCATCCTCATTACAATTTTACAATAAGTTGCCTTTATAGAATGTCCTTCCATGTTTAGTAAGCATTTGATTTCCAGAAAGTTACACAAGAATTTCCAGAACCGATCGTATTACATAGGTTTTGCTTATTTTCAAAAACATAAACATTTTACATGTCTTAAATTTAATTATTATCATACACTTCTAATTTTGTAAAAACATTTCAGAAAAAAACATAACACAATTACACACCACCTACCAGATGCACGAAGGGTATGAAGAACCCAAACTTTGCAAAGCCGTTTGCTAATACCCATATCACAAACACCCTGTCCTTCCATAGTCCAAGATCAACAACATACTTCCTCAGAGGGGAGGTTTTTAGGTTATCAGCTACACTCCGGGAGTGACCTTTAAAGTTTGAAAAAGTTTGAAACATTTGCTTGTCAGCACAAAATAAATATATGGATATATCTCTATGAACTTTAACATAGACTCCAAAAATCAGATTTAACCTATACATTTGAGTTGCAAGCTTAATTCTTTTTTATTATACAAGTGTCACATACACACCTTCAGAGGATTGCATATATCTTCCGCAGTGTGTATTGCAAGAATAAAGGATCACATTAAATAAAAAGGGAATATACTGTAAAACTATAAGGTTTGCTTGTTCAGGTTAACAATTCCAGAATTATAATGCAATTTTCAAAATGCTCACATGATGGCAGGATTTTACAAGATACATCTCATGTTATCTAGCAGCCAAACAAGCTACATTAGACTGACCAAAAAGCTCCCTCGTATAAGGTTTCTTCATGGTTTGCTGCACTTCAAGGATTTACATACTGTTCTGCAAATACTTAAAATGTTGTATGAGCGTAAAAGAACATCCTGGTGGTCAATGAAGGAAGACTATGCATAAAACGTTGATTTATATGTTCAAACGTCGTTCTCAGATTTCTTAAAAATGATTTCAAAGAGTAATCAAACATGCATTTAAAACACCGTTATTAATAAAAAAACAACTAATTCATAATATAATCAAGGGGCAGAAATTCAGACGGCAACTTTTGTAACCATGGTCTCAGTTCTGTAGCAGATTCAACTTAGTCAAGGTCTGACATGTAAAGTCTCTCAAAAATATCAGTTCATCCAATTTTGGATGTCTGACAAATTCTGAGAGCACTAAGACAGATCCAAATACTGTAGCTGGAATTTTCCATGAAGAATTACAGCTAGATGTCATTAGAATATCTCTGATGTGTATTCAACTCACATCTCTGATCTGTATTGATTCTACTGATGGTAATACAAAAAATGCAAAACTCTAGAATAGAACTTTAAATTACTCCAAGTACCTGTATCAGCTTGGCAATACAGGTTGCAGTCAGTAGAAATATACAGTGTAGTAACCATAGTATTTTAGATCAGAACCATGTTCACACAGACTTATTATACAGTAGCAATTCCAGGATTCCAATAAAACATTAGAGAAGCCATAAAAACTCTTTACATAAGCTAATTATTTATTAAATGCATAGTGTTCTGCATTTTCTGTGTTTATTTTCATTTACATAAATTGAAATTCGAAATCACTGCCTATTTGCTAGACTCTAATTTAGCGAAGCTTATTCATTACCTTTTGGATAGGGATGTTTTTTAAGTCATTATTAAACAAAATTATTTTAAAACATCACAGTTATGATTATAATGTTCTATCCACTATCTCATTGATGGAATATCTTATTAAACAATTATCAAAAACAAATGCACCATCATATGTGGATTAATATCAATGTGTTCACATCCTAAACAGTATTAACTGGTAAACAGCAGGACTGTAATGCAAGTTAAACAGGGATTCTTGAGGGGATCATCTGTAAACTATACTTGAGATACTGATCAGGTAAAACACTAAGAGGCTGCGATGTTAAGAGAAACACAACTTGCCATGTTTCAGAATTAACAGAGTTTTAGTGTCTCTAACTGAGAATTGGACAAATGTCAGTTTAAAGGGAAATCATGCACCAACAATACATCCTTCATCCTTCATTATAAGTGAATTTTCATGAAGATTTATGAGGCAGCTCTGGTTTCCTCCCACAGTCCAAACAAAGACATATGAGTAGGTTAAATGGCTTCTGGGAAAATTAGACCTGGCATGAGTGTGTGTGAGTGTCTGTGTCTGTGTCTGCCCTGCAATGAATTGGCATCCCGTCCAGGGTGTACCCCACCTTGCACCCATTCCTTGCCAAGACAGGCTCCACCCCCCAGCTAACATAAATAAACGGATGGATTTATAATGCTCTCCATAATTTTGACTGCCAGTGTGACGGATCGTTGTTTCAGTTTTAAACTTTTCCTTTCACTTTTCAGCGCTAGCTTAGTAAAATGTAATGCAAATGTGATCCATATTTTGTACCTCGTGGATTCAGCGGTATATATGCAAATCCTGCGATAATACAGAGCACCATTACAGCAGAGAACACACGGAGGCTCTCTCTCCAGCCCAGAGCAGCAATAAGGAACTGGTGAAGACGGGTCTGGATCAAAGCACCTGCTGCTCCTCCAGACATCACTATTCCTGTGGCAAAGGAGCGCTTGGTGGTGAAGTACTGGCTTACCATGATCATACCTTTAGGACACAAAACCAAATTGTTATCTGCCAGCTATATGGGAACTCAAGCTCCAGAATCCCCTGAACAGGAATGTGATCTTGCAGTTTTAAAACTACTACAAATCTACGACTACTGCAACATAGAAAACAGAAATATAAAAAAGACTACAAAAAGTCTTGTTTACAGCTAACTTGTTAGATTTCTTATAAAAATGGAACTACAACAATCATAACTCCCCACACTTTTTTAACATTAGTTTAATCCTGCAAACATGTAATGCTATGTTTTCTTTGGATTGGTGTTTTAATGATACTGTATATGGAAATCATTTAGGCATGGATGTAATTACTGTGGCCAAATGTGATGGAAATGCATTCAGCTAGTTTGGTAAATTTTTTAAACTGAACTGTGAACGTCTTGAATAATGGAGAGAATTTAAATAAATGTATCATTATATAGTTCTTTGTTGAGAGTCTAAAATATCAAAGTGAAACTGATTGGCTCGTTAGATATGTAAATACATTTTGAGTATGAAAAAGGAAAATGGAGATTAACATCATTTCTTAAATTACAGACAGCAGTATTTGAGAAACTGCTTATCTCTTCTTTGAAAGTTAGCTATCTTAAATGATCAGTTACGCCTGTGTTAAATTCTCACAGATTTAGTGGGCTTGCTATCATTTCACACAAAAAGATGTACTGTACATGATAAAAGATGCAAATGGTAACATGAACTGACAATGAAACAAAAAAGAAAAGTTAATCATAAAAAACATTAGTACACTCTGCACTAGTCAAGGCCCTGCCAATGTAAGAATGTAAAAAAAGTTGAAAGAAGGTATAGGGACAGTGACGTTAAATTTGTCATTTTTTCTGTGTATTAATGAAATTTGGATTTCAGATCAAAATATTGAGCCAAAAGTTTAGAATTTCAGCTGTTTCAAGGTATTATTTTTCATACATGTTAAGCCTGGTTAGTACAATATCATTAATTGTATTCAATTCTTCCATTACAGTTGAGCACAACTATTGAGATAAATAACTGACAGGTGTTTCTAATTGCTCGGGTGTTCCATGTTGCGTTAATTGTCAAAACATAAAAGAGCTGTGAATGTATAGCCTTGGTTCCAGTCTTTGGCGTTTACGTTTTGGGTCTGCTTCTTGGGTTAGAAGCATGATGCCACAAGGGGCAGAATCCTCGAGGGGCGTTACTTTCCCCAAGGCCTCTCTATGTTTTTAGAAGCTTTCCCCTATTCAAGATGGCTGACTGGACATGCAGCTTCCAAGAGGCAGGATGCTGGCAATCACTGGACAAGGGATGAATTATGCACATCAAACTAGGAAGAAGGGGAGAAACATATGTATAGGAGAAGAAGCCAGAATAATAATGACAGGATCATCACATCAGCCTCAACTCTCACACGGGCTGAGTTACCACTAAGCCAGCCTTACTAACACACTGATACGGCACAGGCTGCTGACTTTCCCTTTAAGCCTCAGGGCTGAAGATTTCAGCCACTCAACTATCAAGTATGCCTTTGGGCTGAAGACAAACACCTCTGCTACCACCTTGAGTGCCTTGGACAAAATATCACCCATTTCTCTTACTGTGCTGGATCTCAAGCTGGTATTGTATATGGTCCCTTTTAATAAACATACATTTGACTTCAAACCTGTGTGTGGGATGTATTTTTGATAGGGTCCCCCTGTGCCCCCTACTGTGAGCCAACCTACACAAGGCACCTTACAGAAGTTGCAAACCAAGATGGAGATTAAAGAGCTGTCTGATGGGAAAGCAATAGAGAACAAAGGAATTTCCAAATAGAATCATTGTTGGGTAATGCAAAACCAACACTCAGAATTGACACAATGCAATGCCTTGAAAAATGAAGAAACTGCTGCAGTAGTAAGCAAAGGCAAAGATCAGGTTGTACTAGGATGAGGATAGCAGATAATGACAGAAAAATCATTAAAATTGTGAAGAAAAACCCTAAAGTAACAGCCAAAGAGATTTCAGACCATATCCATGGGTTAAAGTAACTGAATTCATTGTACAAAGGAGATTTTTATTGGGGAATTACAGTATAAGGGCTTCACGGCAAAATACAAACCTCTCATCAGCACTAAAAACAGAAACGCCAGATTATAATTTGCAAAGAAGTACATACAAAATTGAACCACAACAGTGTTGAAACAAAGTTTGATTGACACAAGAGACAAAGCTAGACCTTTATGAAAGGAGCTGAAAGGCAAAAGTGTAGGGAAAAAGGAATTTGATCCTGCTTATGATCCATCACTTCAAATGTCTTCAAAGCGCGGTGAAGGTAGTGTCATAGCTTGGGCATGCATGGTTGCCTCCTGAACTGGTTAATAGCAACAATGTAACTGATGATGGCAGCAGCAGAATGAATTCTGAGGTGTACAGAAATATCTATATGGATAATTCCACAAAACTGCCTCCAAACTCATTAGGTTGCAATTCACCCTGCAGCAAGACAACAACCCAAAACACACTGCACAACTAAGGAGTTCAACAGGAAGAAGTGGAAATATTTGAACTGTACAAGTCAGTGTCCTAATTAGAATCCCCCAGTATTTAACATGCATTTTACTTGTGAAGAGGCATCAAAAAGACAGAAATCCCCACAGACAATCAACAACTGAATGTGGCTGCAGTTAAGGCTTGGCGATAGCAACATACAGTAACAGGAGTCTGGTGATGTCGATGGGTCACAAAATTGAAGAAGTCATTACATGTAAGGGGTATGTGACCAAATACTAAATTCACACTGATTTAAATTACTTAAATTTGATTCTAACCTGAAATTGGAGAGTGGGAGAGATAGCATTTTTGTACTTTTGCCTCATATTTGTCTTTTGATCAGAAATAGAAACGTCAATAAGCGCACATAGAAATGACAAATTTCATTTTCCTATCGCAATAATTTTTTTTTCATTGCATATATAATAGGGTCTCGCCATCCTCAGGGGTTCAGAGTGCAGAAAACTGTTGGAATTGCCAAATTTGCATATAACCAAGTCCACTCCTACACCGTTGCATAATGCACTGCAGTACATAGTATACAGTATATAATTAAAAGACATAAGTAACCCTCATTTACATGATACTTAAAGTACTAAAGCATTGGCTTCAGGTTAATTAAAATAATAGTGATAAACAAAACAAAATAAAAATAATCACATAATTATACCAATCAGCTAAAACAAATGACATGAATCCTTCCTCCGTATCCAGCGGATGCTTGCATTTTCTCTCTCTACCCTACCTTCCCAGCTATTTCCCTGCTCCACGATCAGAACAATCCACTATAAGAAAAAGGGCAATAAAACTCTCAGTGAGCCTATGAGCCTGCCCTTCTCCACGCTGCCGACACAGAACTAGGAGCAGTCATTACCATGCTGAGATGTGGATGATGGGCTGTGGGTACGATCCTAGTCTGTGCGATTAACATCCTTCAGCTCGGTCTCATCCTACTGTGCTCTTCTTCCATCCAAGACCCCATCGGCCAGATCGAATCACGATTAAGCAAATTCACCAATGTTAAATTTGCAGATGTCAAGACCCTACTGTATATGGTCCCTATAACACTGTATTGTTCCTATACCATCTGCTACTGTAGGTACAAACCTACAAGAACTTCACATACCTGGTGTGAATGCAAAACTTGAACCCAAACCAGTGAGGAATCCATGTGTAAAGAAAAGAACTCCTAAGCTGGGAGTGAACGATGAGCACACAATTGAAATTATTATGATAATCGATCCAATTATTGATACTTCTCTGGCTCCATATTTCACAGTCAATTTTCCAGAAAGTGGTCCAAACATCATTATAAGTCCATAACTGATAGATCCTACCCAGGCTGAAGAAAACACACAAACAATTACTGTACTATTCTAACTACATAACAATATACTGTATAAAATTTCCTGACAATGTCTGTAAGACTAATGCACACATCCGATGTGAAATAGAAACTGGGCAGTGTGTAATTACATGCTACCACAAAAAATTCAAGATACATGCTTCATACTTCTGTTCGATCATCAACTCTAATTATATGAAATTACCATTTTTCAATTTTAAAGTGAAATATTTAGACTTTAATGTTTTCCCCCTGCATGATGTCTTTTTGACAAAAACAATCAGTTCTAACAGGCAAGTCTACCTTTGATAGGTGTTTGTACTGGTAATAATAAGCAAGGTAGGAATGTCTGCTCACTTGCATTCATGAAAGATTAGGTCATGTCCAGTAAACTACCCTTTCTTTTCCAATCAGCGAAAATGCACAACATTATTAATATCATGTTGGAATGGGGTTACCTATTGTAGAATCTGCTTCCTCGTATGTTTCCAGAAGACTGATGAGGTAGACTCCAAAGGAATTGTGAAATCCAAGAACCAGCACATTGAAGATAAAAGCTGACAGCACCACTACCCAGCCCCAGCCTCCATCTGGCGGCTCTTTCACTGGGGCAGGTCTCCGAACCTGCCCTGGTACTGGCTCATCCGAGTCAATCCTCCTGAAGGGAATCCTCGGGAAGAAATGCATCTCACTTTACTTCTGAGGCAAAAGAAAAAAAGAAATGACCAGACCTTGAACGGGTAAATGAATCTTAAAAGTGCAGATCGAAAGGTAATGCATAATGCAATTCTTTGCCCTGGAAAACATGAGCATAAAATATTAGAATATCCCAGGTGTACATTTGGTATTTTTGCTGGAAATAAAATGAAAACGGTTTTATCTGATACCATGCTATTAATTTCCGTTTTATCAACGGTGCCATGTTTAACTTGTTCTGCTCTTATCTGACTGACAGGCAGCCTTTTGTTTCCCTTGGATCTCATAAATCCCCCATGGCCCCAGTCTTTCACTGTGTGCCACAGGGTTCAGTCTTGGGCCCTTTGCTTTTTTATTATTCACATGCTTCCTCTCAGTCAGATTATGCGCAAACACGATCTGTGGTTTACTCAGATTTACATTAAAAAGTCTTCCCCTCTGATCTCCCTTCTCTGTCAGTTATCTCTCATTTGTGTGACACCAAGCACTGCTTGACGTCAAATAGCCCGAAGCTAAATGGCGACAAGACAGAAATATGGGTGGGCAGCAACTGTCAGCTGGAAAAACGGGAGAGTTTCACAGTAATGGTGGATGGCTTCCCCATGCAGGAATCAGCTGTAGTCAGGAAAGTGGGAGTCACATCTGATCCCATACTGTCTTTTGAGCTCATAAAACATTTGATTGAACCCTCTTTTTTTCACCTCAGCAATATTGGCAATTCAATGTCTGATGCTGAGTAACCTATTCATGCATTTATAACATCAAGCCTTGTTTCAGCAACTCTTTACTCTGTGGGCTCCCCAACACTCTTCTCTGTAAGATGCAATATGTCCAAAATTCTGCAGCTACCTTGTGACACCAGACCTTGGCAGTACAGTATATCATTCCTACACTTAATTTTCTACATCAGTTGC
Source organism: Atractosteus spatula (assembly GCF_055471065.1). NCBI lineage: Eukaryota > Metazoa > Chordata > Actinopteri > Semionotiformes > Lepisosteidae > Atractosteus > Atractosteus spatula. The sequence continues at coordinate 63,292,626 of NC_142707.1, forward strand.
CTATAAAGTCACGATTTCAATACAAAATCTTATTACTGACTTTTAAGGCCTTAAATAATCTGGCTCCATCTCTAAAGTCCATGGTTACACTACCTTCCGTAGGTTCTGTTCAGCTGAGGCTGGCCCTTTGTCAACGTACCCCGTACTTAATCCCGTATTTTTGGTGAAAGCGTTTTTTATGTTGCTGCACCATTGTTATGGAATGCCCTTCTTCTGTCTCTTCAAGAGGCAAATTCTTTGACTCTCTTCAGATCTATCACCTTTTTACCATGGTCTGTGAATGACTGCTCTCCATTATATCCTGTATGTTCTAATTTAATGTTTTTCATTTACTTTTATTATACAGTATTTTTTAATTTTTTTCTATTTCTTGAACTTGAACTTTATTGCCATATGTAACTGGTACATGTACTGTACAATGAAATTCTTACTTACAGAAAGTCCCTCGATTGTTAAAAAGTGTAAAAACACAAAGTGCAGACAGTGCATCAAGACAATATACAAACAGTAGACAATGTACAAGTACAAAGTTTGAATGTAAACAATGCATGCATGTAAACAATGACTTCAGATGTGCAATAAATTAGAAAAGAAAGAAAGAAACTGTCTGGACCTGACGTGGCACAAGCCCCACAAGATGAAATGTTCTTGAGTTGCTGCCTTTGATGGAATTTTAAAAGTGTTTTTGAGCTAAAGACGTTTTACAAAGATACCATTGATAACAGTGCATAATAAAATCTAGCATGGTTGAACATAAGCCTTTAGAGAAGGTGGTGTGATTTTTACCAGGCTTGCCATTCAACAGATTGAATCAACACATCACTATCCTCAATCAAATCTCTCCCTAATTAATGTAATTTAATTGAAACGCAACAGTCAAAGTCACTTCATTGCATCAGGGTTAGTTAGATCATTCAGTATACTGTAGTGAAGTATAGCTTACTGGTTACGTTCCCAGTGTGACTGAACTAGTTTAGTATGGGTGTAAATGGAAGATGCTTCCCGTTTTAACTCCTTTCTTTCTCCTTGTTCTGCATTTGCGTCTCTGTATCCGTTATTTTTGGACACATCTCCTGGAATGACAGATCTAGCACATTTACATTGATAAATTCTCTCATAAATGTGATACCCATAAACTAATTTTTTGCTAGTTACCCCATGTCTCCCGTAGACTCTATACATGAGTGCAAACATATTTACTAAGGTTAAATTCCACAAAACTATACTCATTCTATAAATTGTTAAATTTAAAAAACAGGATTATTAAAATATATATTTTTTATTGAGTATGCCAGTTTTTTATCGTTTTAATCATCTTCATCTTGGGGAATTTAAATTTACAACAAATCTGTTCCCAGAGATATTTTACTGTATTTGTTCTGTTCTAATTCGTCTACGTGTTTCTTTCTTTTAGTCTTAAATGTTTTATAATCATACACCTTTACAGTGTACCTATTAGTTTTCTCGTATGGAAAAATTGTATTGCCCTGCATCACGATCTACATGAGTAAAATAAAAATCGATAAAGTTTAAAAACCTGCAAACATGACGGACCTTGATTGGCCTTTGAGAAATATCGAGTTGCTCCAGATGCCTACTCCATAGGTACAGATCAAACACGGCACACAATCCTCGATCTAAGGAGAAAATAAAATCTGAATAACAGCGACTCCTAACGTAGCCAATAAATCGTCCATCGGAATCGGAAAGGAACAAACTGTAAATCACAACCTTCACTTTCTTCTGACCAACCAAAGAAACTAACTGCTAAAATTAAAATATTTTTAATTGATATCACAACTACACATACGTTGATCGACAGTAATGAATGATTTATGTTTTAATGAACTCGTTCATAGACAGATTATGATTTCTGATTTGAACCTAACGGAAAGTTTCGTTCGCTTTTCAAGTACAAACTAAATATCAAGTCAAACAAAGCACGTACGTCCAATCACCTTTATAAATATCCAAAACGTTTTTAAAAGTCAATAAAGATTGAACTCGCTTACCTTTTTCAACGAACTTTATTTAAAAACAAGCAGGGACTAATTGATCAACTGCAGCTTCGTCTCCTGTTCAAAGCTTCAAATTGGAACTACGTCCGTGAACCGCAGTATCTGATTTACTTATTAATTTAATTAGCTTATTCATCATTATTATTGTTGTTGTTGTTGTTGTTGTTGTTGTTGTTGTTGTTCAGTCTGAATCTGATATTTTTCTTATTGTCGTTATTTGGAGTATTTGATTAAGTAGACTGTGCAACAAACAGCATTGTACTAATTTTGGATGATTCCGTGGTAAATCGGCAGTTCTGTACTTAATCCAACTTCGATGCAATTGATCCAAAGATTTCAATAATTTACGTATAAATAATGCATAAGTTATCGAATGAAATGAACAAAAACAGATTGCACAAATCGTCGTTTGTGACCAATAGCTTTTATGTTTTCACCTTTATAGTTTTTTGATTACGAACACATAATATTTCAATTTTTACAAGCATTAAAATACGGGTTTGTATAAAGGGTCAGTCATTCATAGTCATAGTGTTAGCCTACATGGCATTTGTATTGGAGAACCATTCTTACAGTGTTGATAAACTCTTCGCACACAATAATGCCTGTAGACGACACATAAAGTCAGTAGCTTCTTTTAGATTTGTAGGCTCCAGGACATAGAATGAAGACACCTTCTTCAAATTTGCATATTAATGAGAGCTAATTAGTGTCTGAAATCGTGTCTAAATCTAGAAAGAAGGAGAAAACTCGACTAAAAATCAATTTGCAATAAAATTCTGCAGTCCTAGGGCAGACAGTGCTCCAAAGCTGAGAAGGAGCCCCAACTCCAGACTGCCTCCAGCAGCCCTTACCTGCCTCTTGAGCTGCTCCAGCACAGCTGTGCCTTTGGAACCACAAAAACCGTGCATAATGAGGCAGTATCGATGTTTATATATTTTAATTGATGCTGCTTGCTTTTCTAATACCAGCATGTTTTAAAATAATATAAAATCCGGAAAGACGGTTTAAAATGTATTTTATTTTCCGTGTTTATTTCCTGGTTTCAAATGTATTTTATTTTCTCTTCAAACATACAGTAAATTGGAAAATGGCAGAATGACAACAGGGTTACCCTGTAGCCTGATCTACTTTGACTGCAGAAGCGAAGCCAGTTTGGTCCTCATCAGAACTGTGGCCACTAAAAAGAAACAGGTTGCTGCTGTAACTTACAGTACAGTGTACACTAAGTAGTGTTGGTGGATCAGGAGGTGAGACATGAAACCAAGGACATGACTATTTAATCATTAAATATTCAAAGACACTGTATGTACATCTAGTGGTGCATTAACAGTGTCCTTTCAAAATTTCAGGGCACAGGTTCAAGGCACCCAGTTCCAGTGGCAGCAAAGCAACCCCCAAAACATCACTGAACCTCTTCCATGTTTCACTGTAAGTGTTCTTTTCTTTGAAGGCTTCATTTTGTTTAAAAGAGTGCCTTGAATGTGTGCACGGCATCATGAAATCAGGAGAATACCAAGGCATTTTGGAGTGCAGTGTCATACCCAGTGTCAGAAAGCTGGGTCTCGTCGAAGGTCATGGGTCTTCCAGCACGACAATGACCCCAAACACACTTCAAAAAAGACCCAGGAATGGTTCAAGACAAATCACTGGACAGTTCTGAAGTTTCTAGCAATGAGTCAAGATCTAAAAACAGCAACTGGGAGAAGGCACCCCACAAATCTGGGAGAACTGGAGCAGTTTGCACAAGAAGAGTGGGCCAAACTGCCAGTACAGAGGTGCAGGAAGCTCATTGATGGCAATAGGAAGCGCTTGATTGCACTTATTTTGACCAAAGGCTGTGCTACCAAATATTGAGTCTGGATTGTCAATAATTTTGTCAATGCCATTTCTTTTAATTTTCTGATGTAAAAGGATATATTAAGTTCTGAATCAAAAACAAAGGTTCTGTAATATTAACAGTGAAATAAAGAATTGTGTAGACCAAGTACTTTGGTCAATTTTAACTTATTTTTAGAGAAAATTGTGAGTTATTTGCAAAAAGCGCAAGGGTACCAATATTTGCGGCCACGACTGTAGGCCTCTTGGACACCATGTGTGTAAATTGGTAAATAGTGTAACTTGTGTGTTGTATGTTTATGTTGTATGTAGTTTAGTGTATGACATTGTCATTATCAATATACATTTGTTTAACCCAGTGTGTCTGAATTGTTACTCTTTTCACCAAACTAGCTAGAGAACAAAGAACTCATGTGCCTCTAATTATACCAACCACTCATATATATTCCTGGTAAAAACATTTACAAGATTATGATTATTTTTTTATTTGTAACCGTTATTTGTAACAATATAAATTCACATTTTGGTCAAAATTGTCATGCCAATGCAAAACAAATGCTACTGACTTTCAGTACAGGTTCACAGATCGAAAGTACTGTAACAATCGTGAGGCAGAAAACCTATTAGAAGTTTCTCATAGGAAAAAATCAGGTCCTTAAATGTTCGCAATTCTGTTACTTCATCTCCTAATATATTTTTACGTCTTCTAAATTAATTATATAATTTCCAAATACTTGAAATAATGAAGAGCGTAGAGTGAAAATAAAGCTGTCATTTTTTAAATAGATGTGTACCGAGATTATATAATGGGTTCTGGAACCAACAAAGTGTCACAAGACTCAAATAAAAATGTTGTATATACTCTTACTAATGGAGGAGTTACGAAAATGGAGAATAAGCAGAAATTGACCGAGCGGCTTAGTCAACAAATAAAGTAAATAATCATAAACCCCAACCTGTAAGGATTTCTCCAAGAATATACCCGAGTGGTTGGTATAATTAGAGACATGTGAATTCTTTGTTTTCTGTTACCGCTTTGGTGAAAAGAGCAATAATTCTTAAAATAACCAAAACACACTTGGTTAACAAATATTTATTAACAATGACTGTGACACACTACACTACACACAACATAAACACAACACAATTTTCTCTATGTACAAGTTTACAGACAAGCTGTTTCAGAGTCCATCCCTGACTGCTAGCAAGTATTCGACTCTTTAATAATGCCTACAGAAGCCAAAATAAGAGATAAGCTGCCCCCTAAACTAAATGCAATACAACCTGCAGTTAAATCTCTCTCTCTCTGCAAACGTGGATGCCACAAAAAAACTGGGAGCCTGTCTCCCTATTCTTAAAATGCACCCAACAAGCAGGAAAGGCCCTTTTTAACTTAGGTATTCTTCACTCAGGAAGTCCAAGTTCCCTAAAAACCCAGAATAGCAAGCTCTCTTTAGAAAGGTTCAAATAAGTAGCTCCGATCTGATCTTTTCGGGGCTTTTTGACTGGCTCCTCTCTCTCTCTTGTGGTCTGACCTTTCCTTCCTTCCTCTCTTCTTTCTTCTGTCTTGATCTGATCTTATAATGTGTCTTTCTGGATTGTTGATCGTATGCCCAAGACTTAATTAACTAAGGTCACAGATAGACTTTTTGATTTAGCTTCCTTTACACTTCAGTCCAAACTCTTTATGTATCTCTATATGTATTTCCATACCCAATTTCCTGTTGACAGAATAAATTCAACATTTCTGTTATAATTTGTCACTATTTTAATTTTAATAGCTTAACTACTTTCCTTCTCAACATCTTCAATATGCAATTGGAAAAGCATTTACCAGCTGGAATATTTGGTTGAAACAGGGTCTATTCATCTGTCATATTCAAAATGTATTGCTGAGTTGGCTCTTCTTTCAACTTAAAACAAGATTTTATATAGGCTTTTTAAATGAACTTCTAATTTTCATACACTAACTTATTTAAAGTTAATTTTAGTCTACATTTTTGATTTGTAAACAACATGAAAAAGTTATTTCTCTAAAGTTTCATGATTAATGCATTTATTTTAATGAGATTAGAGGGGTGAAAGTAACCTTTTTCATTTTTCATCCTTATATCATTTGCAAATATAGGCAATATATGACAATATTTCATGCAATAGGCGCAATACAAAGGCCTTCAAAGACTGATATGAGGATAACTGGGCCCAACACAAATGATTTTATTATTAAACTATTATAAAACCCAAGCAATTTACTGTACAATGGCCACTTGAGCCCAGTGTGAACAGAGTTATAACTGGGGGCTATAAATATCCTTTTGCTCCTCGATCTTAGTACTGCCTTTGATACAGCAAATCATTCAGTGTTGCTTAATTGCTTGTAGAAATACTTGTTTATCACTACTTGTTTTGTTCCTATCTGATTGGCAGGCAGCATTTTGTCTCCCTTGGTCCCCAATCAATCACAGTGTGCCTCAGGGTTCAGTCTTGGGCCCTTTACTTTTTATTATTTATATGCTACTGTACCTCTCAGCCAAATTATATGCAAACATGGTCTTCAGTATCAGTGTTATGCAGATGATACTCAGATTTATATTAAAACTTCTTCCCCCTCTGGTCTGCCCCCTTCCTCACTTATCTCTTGTTTGTGTGACATCAAACTCTGGTTGACATCAAATTCCCTGGAGATAAATAGTGACAAAACCGAAATTTTACTGGTGGGCAGCAAAAAAAAAGGGTTTTACAGTAATGGTGGATGGCATCCCTATTCATGTGTCAGCCATAGTCAGGAATCTGGGAGTCACACTGGATTCTCTCCCATCTTTTGAGCCACATGTCAAAAATTTCATTAAGACATCTTTCTTTCACCTTAGAAATATTGCCGGTTATAGGGCAATTTTTATCAATGTCCGATGCTGAGTGCCTGATCCATGCATTTATAACATCAAGTAGTAGTTCAGGTGGCTAGCTGCGTCAGCATGCATAGGCTGCAAAGGAACAAGTAATAGGTTTATTCCATGCTGAAAAGAGAAGAAAGAAAACAACGTTTCGGCCGTGGAGCCTTCTTCAGGTGCCTGCTTCAGCCTTCTTCACCTGAAGAAGGCTCCGTGGCCAAAACGTTATGTTTTCTTTCTTCTCTTTTCAGCATGGAATAAACCTATTACTTGTTCCTTTACAACATCAAGGCTTGACTTCTCAAATTATTTACCCTATGGGCTCCCTAACTCTTCTCAACAAGTTGCAATGTGTTCAAAACTCTGCAGCTGGACTACTTACTCACACCAGACCCTGGCAGCATATCACTCCTCCACTTAAGTCTCTACACTGGTTGCCTATAAAGTCACAGACTCAATACAAGATCTTGTTGCTGACTTTCAAGGCTCTAAACAATCTGGCTCTATCATACATCTGTGATGTGTTCCATATTCCCTCCGTAGGCTCTGCTCAGTTGAGGCCGGTCCTCTTCTCACTGTCCCCAGGACTAAAACACTGACTTTTTTAGTGACCCTGCCTCTTAAGTCGCTGTTCCAGTGTTGTGGAATGACCTTCCTCAGACTTTACGACAGCTTCTGTAACTCTCTTCAAATCTAAACTTACCTTTTTACCAAGGTCTATGTCTGATTGCCTACAGTCAACTTTTGAAAAGCTGTATTATTTTGTTTTGTTTTTTTATTTACCTTTATTGAACTTTTTATCTTGACTTGTTATCTCCAACTTTTTTTTAGAACTTTATTCAAGGTGTACAGCGTCCTTGGGTTTGGAAAGGTGCTTTGTAAATAAAAGTTATTAACATTATAACTGCTATACAGTATATGGAAGGCGAGTCTGTGAATGGTTGCAGTAACAGAGGAACCACCACTAGAGGTCGCCTTGAAGATGGCCTAGAACAGTTGTTCTCAAACCACCCCTGATCAAACCAAAGCATCCAAGTACCACCTACAAGTCATCTTCTCATAGGAACCCCAGAAAATCTCAATGACCAACATGAGCACCCGTGTGCGCACACACTCACATACACATATAATAAATATTATAATAATAAACTTTATTTGATATAGCACCTTTAAAGGTGGCTTCTCAAAGCGTTTTACAGAATGACAACAGGAACAACAGCAATGAAAAATAAACAATAAAAAAGCACCATTTAAGTGAGAGGGGTGAGCCTGTTTAGTTGAGCAAAGGAGGTGTGAATTAATTAGTCAAGCCTTGATACAATTCATAACAGAGTCTAACAGATTTTAAATTGTAAGGCATTTTCTTGACGGCCTGGATGGTGCAGTTCATATTGGCAGTTCGTGTCGGCTTGTCATCGCTCTAGCACCGTCTGTACAAACTCCGATGCGTTTTATCCAGTTGATGCCATTCTCTTCGATAAATTCATTCAGAAGCTGAAATATGTGCGTACCACAGTTTGAGAACCACTGGCCTAGAAAATGTGGATTGTTCAAGCCTGTTACAACTCGCTTAATGGTTTATTAATTGTGTTAATTGGAATGCGAATGTGCATATTTGGATTATTGTATGTAAAAATGTGCCATATGGGAGTGGGAATTCAGTTAATAGAGTCATCTTCAGAATTTGAGTTCAGTTTAAAGTTAAAGTTTTAATCAGGGATAGTAGAATAGTTGGGGGGCCTCATTATCATAAGGATGTGTTACTTTTACGTGTAGGCCTTGTCTGTGTGAAGTCATGTTTATCCTTCCATTTAGGCCTTCAGAAATACTTAGTTTTGGATTCGGATAACTGTATAATCTGTGAGACACATTACAAACATGGACAAACCAGTATTTTTAAAACATACAATTTTTTAATTTGAATAAAAGAAACATTGAAAACACGTTTTCTATGCAGGTATTTATGACCATTTGGTATAGAATTTGGTATAGAGGCTATCCTTTGAACATTTGTCTCTTACAGGCTACAGCAGACTCACAGAAGTCTGTACATTCATGAAGAAAAGCTTTGATATTTACAAAGAATGCACTGATGTATGCATATACTGTAGGGTCATGTCATAAAGCTCTGCTACTGAAACACAGTGGCCATCATGACAGATTTCAGATGGCATGCAAATGGTCAGATTATTTTAATCCAGCTTTAGCTTTTTGGTTCCTGTTATTGGCCTGGAGTTCATGCAGCTTCTGAGGGAATCATAGCTAAGCCATTGACAGGCTTTCCAGTAGATGTGTACCACTCAGTTTTTAAGTAATGATTAAAGTTCTCCCTTGAGAAACCCCATTCATACCTACTAAACATAGGGCTGTGATCACATACTGTACCTATTAACTTTAAAAACCAGGCCCAGAAAGGTGTTCTTCCAGCATTATCTGGTATGAAAATTTAAAAGTGTGGACACATTACAGATCAGAAAATTACCCACAATATCTCATATTTGTTATTGCCCCTCAAAAGCACTTACAAAGTACTCTTTGCTATATGAACATTTTGTTGAATACAGGAAACAAAGAGATTATATTCTTATGTTGCTGGAATAAATTTAAGCTTGTTACCATGTCTTTCAAACTTAATATGAAAATTTACAATAACAAGAAATATACAAATAGCTGACAAATGTACTACACAGTGTAAATATTGTCAAAAGCATGAAAGCTTTGTTTACAAAAGTACAAATCAACTGTATATTTACATATATAAGAATTTACAAGAGTTTGAGGATGGAAGTAAACAACATCTGCCATTACTTACACAATACTTTTTACATACTCCCTTTGTGGTCCTTCATAATAGTTTTGCCCTTTTGCTGAATGTGGACAATTCTTAATTTCACACAAAGATCAAATTTCAAGGGTAATTAAATACCATAACTTTATGCACTGTTTAATATAAACTTTGAAATCAAATTTGTGTGTATTTCTTCAAAGGTTTTCTGTTTTTTTCATTTGTATCTTGTGTTTCTCACTTAGTCATCTAGAGACTGTGCTACCAGACTGCTACTGTGCTGCTGTAGGAAAGATGTGCAGTGTGGATCAGATTTAAGTAGCATAAGGCAGCATATTTGGATATGCATTTGCCCTTTTCGTTGAAAGAATAACAAGCAGGTATTCAGGCTTATTGAGATTATATGTGTATTGGAGGTTAAGCTATGCTCACAACTAACAATAAAATGCCAATTTCACATTGTAAAAGAGGAAGCATTTTCAGCATTGGAAACTTCGCTAGATTTCCTGGAAATAAAGACCTCTGATGTGAACCGAGAGGTGCGTCGGACATAAATGTATCTTTTACCCAAACACCACAAGTCCTGCATGATCTTCCTGAAGTGGTTCCTGAACTTCACCCCAATAAAGGCATACAGCAGAGGGTTGAGACAACAGTGGAAATAAGCCAGGCACTGCAACACAGTTGTAATCTTCGACCTCTCTATTTCGGTGTCGCACTTCTGGTCTGTTTTAAATTTCACCACTGTGTGGATGAGGAGCATGATGTTGTAAGGCAGATGACAGACAATAAAGACCACCACTACGGCCATGACAACTCGCACAGCCTTGTGTCTCTGGAAGTTCTTTGCCTGCAGCAGGGTGACAATGATGCTCGAGTAACAGAAAACCATGATAAGTAATGGAAAGAAGAAGCCAATTGAGATCTGCATGCTTGGCATCAGAGTCTTCATCAACACTGCCGTATCATTGCTGTCAAACCTGTTTTCACAGACCGGTATGTCATCACCATCACCCACATGAATGTCATATTTGTCATAATATATGAAAGTAGGTGTCGATACAGTAATTGCAACCATCCAGACAGCTGCACAGATGATGTGACTGTAGACCAGTGTTGTCGATCGAAGCCTGAAAGACCTTCTGGCTTGCACAATGGCAATGTAGCGGTCAGTGCTGATACAGGCAAGCAGTAACATGCCACTGTACAAGTTAATGCTGTAGATGCCCCTCAGCAGCTTGCATGCCCACTTGCCCATATGCCACTGATACTGTTCATTGTATATTATTAGAGGAAGTGCAATGACAAATAAAATGTCTGCTATTGCCACATTGAGCAGATAAACATCAGTCATGGACTTTGGTTTCTTGTAAAAGGCATAAGTAACAATAACCAATGTGTTGCCCAACAGGCCTAATACACATATTATCGAATTCACATAAACTATGATATCTGAGTGCAAGTCACGAGCTTCTTTGTGGTCACAAGGAAAAACGATATCACTGTAGTCAAAAGATGTTGTGGTATACGGCTCAGATGTCATTTTTTCAACGGTGACCCCCTGTGAGAAAACAGAAATCATATAACTTTAGTCATGAACCCTTGCAAAGTTTTTTGTTTCTTTTACTTGACACATGTAACATATAAAGTATAAAAGAAAAAATAATGGAAAACCTTCTAAGAAATTGTTATTTAGCCTTGAGAAGAAAATCCCACAAAAAATCAATTCATCTAGCAGTATCAATGGCATGTCGCTTCAATGTTTAATCCACTGTTTCTGGTATCCAAGATTTATTTATTTTTATACATTATACATTTTATGTAATTGGTGATCTTTAAGCTAGCATTCTATATAAAATAAAATAAAATTCTTGAAATATATCTGTATTGGATGATAAAAAAAGGTTTAAAGTATTATACAGTAAGATTCATACAATTTTCATTAGGACACTAGGAGCTCTTTAACAATGTTTCAATTCAATTTATTTTTATATAGCACCTTTCACGACAAGGTAGCCCCAAGGCACTCAACAAAGCTGTGTGACAGTACAGTACATGACATTACAATACAGAAAGAGAAAAAGCCAGAAGAGGAGAGGAACCAAAAACTCCTCTGTAAGGAGAAAAAAACCTCTAGGGGTCCAAGGTCAACTGGCTGCCCAACATTATACGATTTTAAAAAAGTACTAAATGTGGAGTATTAAGTCTTCCGTCATGTCCTTCTGTGTGCCAGTACTCCATGCAGTTCTCTATGACTCAATGATGAATGCTAGTCGCACATCATGTACTGTTAATCTGCAATTGTGTCACTTCACTATAATTTCCAATGATGGCTGTGAACTCTGGGTCCATTCATGTTTTTAATTCCATGGTCTACACGAGTTGCACAAATTTAGCATTACAAATGAATTATACTATAGGTTTATGGTAGGAACAGTCATTCATCATCAAATTGCAATAAAACAATGACATTGCTTTCATGCAACATGTCCCACATTATTAATCCTGACTGACCAGGAATGCATGAGTGTCATGGTAGCTAGATCACATGACCGCAAACTTACAGACTTCCATTTAAGGGTATCCACAAGATATTGAGTGTATCAACACGAAATTATTTCTTTGCCCATGCTCAAGATGCATTTCGAGTTTTCAAAATTTTCCCTCAGATGCTTACACTCCAATGGACCATCTGTGTGCATGGTGGATGGATGTGGATGTTTGCCTGTTATGCCTTCCGGCATGAAGGGGCAGCAACATCCTGTTGCTGTTTCCATAACATTGTTTTTTTACGTGACAGGGTTATTAGCCTTGTGCCAAACCTCCAACATAGAGGACCTGGCACCCGACATGGGACACAAACCCACTACCCTGAGATTATGAGTCTCATGCTCTACCAACAAAGCTAGTCGGAGCCTTTTGTGTGCATGGTGTATTTCAAGTAAACTGGATATACACTTAGAGATAATATTCTTAGAAGTGATTGATGGATTCTTATTACCAAGTTCTACATATTGCAGGATTCACCAAGACTACAGGATTTGCAACATTCTAAAGAAATCAACATAAGCATCTAGAATAGCATAAGGGGTCACACTTGATCCTAGGTACTTAACTGCTCTAAATCACATTGGGAGATTGGGGGGGACTACCTGCACTAAATCTTTTCTCAAGGTACTCTCATATTACAAGGAAAACTGGATTCTACAAATAGTCCCAAAGAACAAGTAAAATTCTCAAGTGGATTCAACACCATGGCACATCCATTAGAAATTCAAGCGCCTCCAAAACAATATCAGATGTCATCATTCACAGGCTTCATTCATTACATGCATACTCTGCCTAGACACTCTAGACTGTATATAATGTGTTTGCTGCCGCTTAACAAATAAAGCCATTGAAGACAGATCTACCATGACCAAATCACCACCATTTAGTGGGCTAGCTCCACCAGACTCTGTAACAGCTTTTTCCCACAGGCTTTCAGGCTCCTCAACACCCTGGAATCTACTTGCACCCACTCCAATTCCAGAAACAGGGATTACATTCCCCCAGTGTTTAGTGTATATTGTATGATGTATTCTTTGTACTATTCTGTGATAGTCAAATTGCACAATGTGTACTGTATATCCTGTGTACACTGCCTTAGTAATTTGCACTATGCGTGTCCCGTCTACACGCGTCTATGTCAGTGTCCTGTCTGCAATTGCACCGTGGACCAGGAAGAACGATATTTCGTTCCACTACATACTTGTATATGGCTGGAATGACAAAGAAACATGAACTTGAACTTGTGAACTTGATTTACAAGAAGGAAACATCCTCATAAATGAAGGGAGAGAATCGAAACTGAGAAGAGTGACCAGCAGGAGGATATACTGTGATGTTACCACATCACAAGAGGATGACAACAAAGTTAAGCAAAGAGAAAGTGACTCTTAACAAAGATGCTCTTCCAAAACAAATTCAAGTACTGTAAATGACATTGAGCCATGTCAACAATTGTGTGTGCCATATTTGGGTCAGTTAATGTATTGCCCTGCTAAAGAGATTTCTAAAAGAAATAAAAACACAAATGTGTAGGAGTGTTTTTGGAAAGATTGCATTACATTTAAGTCTTGCATTGTATGAAGACTTGCATGTGGCCTTAGATTTGTGAGCCCTTTTTCTTGTCACTATTAGGGAGAGAGCTCAATATTGGGCCACATGTTTGTTCTCTCTAAATGAAGATAATGGTAAAAGTATCATCTTTGAGTTTGGGATGTGGACATATTCTTAATGTAAAGAGTGAGAAAGATGTTCCTACCTGATCTCAATGTGTAAATTGGTATTGCAAAGGTGGTTCTGGGTCTTGAGAGGTCACCGTGACAACGCTGATGATTGAACAAAATCTGGTAAAAAGAAAAAGAAATATTTATAGGGTTATGTCATGTTTTTAATTGAATAGCCAGACCTTAAAGGTGAAGAAAGATATAAGATGTGAAAAAGGGCTAACTAATTCCTTTCTGCACAAAGACTTCTTTTGGTACAAAACATTCCATGCTTAAGCTCTTTTGAGTTACAGTAGGGACGGGAGTTAACAGATAAGAGATTTCAAGTGCGAGCTGGAGACTCCCCATCTATGGGACAAAGAGACCAGCAATTCAAAGTGTTCAAGGTCTGGAGAAGGTCCGAACACAGGTGACCTCCCACCATTACCATAGTAACAATTTGTGTCTGAAACGGCTGAAGTTTGCTATATATACTTGTTTAACCACTGCTTCCTGTTTACAGGTTCAATTGTTAATATCAGGATGCTGCCATGACAACGTTGTCTCATAATAACATACTGTACGTAGCTAATTGATCCACTTGAATACAAATACAGTAATTGAAACACAGTAAATAATTGAAACACAGAACCTTAAAAGTGTAACACAAACATTACAGAAGCCGGTATGTAACAATCAGTACATTGCACTCTCAGAGAACAAGTTCATCTCTGAAGCCCAGATGTCACGGGTTCGGGCCTGGGCTATATTATTAGATGAATATGAGATGAATTAATCAACTAGTGACACACTACTGCCCATCCACCACCTTGGCTGGGTGGGTGTTTGTTGCCATGGGGTTCTCCGTTTGCTGTGCAACAGTGACTCTTGGTGCCTATACTGAAGCTCAGCAGGTGTGAGCCTGGTCAATACCTGGATGGGAGACCTCCTGGGAAAAACTAAGGTTGCTGCTGGAAGAGGTGTAAGTGGGGCCAGCAGGGGGCGCACACCCTGCGGTCCATGTGGGTCCTAATACCCCAGTATAGTGACGGGGACACTATACTGTAAACAGGTGCCGTCCTTAGGATGAGACGTAAAACTGAGGTCCTGACTCTCTGTGGTCATTAAGAATCCCCAGGGCGTTTCTCGAAAAGAGTATGGGTGTAACCCCGGTGTCCTGGCCAAATTTCCCATTGGCCCTTACCAATCATGGCCTCCTAATAATCCCCATCTATGATTTGGCTTCATTACGCTGCTCTCCTCCCCACTGATAGCTGATGTGTGGTGAGCGTTCTGGCGCACTATGGCTGCCGTCGCATCATCCAGGTGGATGCTACACATTGGTGGTGGTGGAGGGGAGTCCCCATTACCTGTAAAGCGCTTTGAGTGGAGTGTCCAGAAAAGCGCCATATAAGTGTAAGCAATTAGTATTAATTATACACTTTTCATGATGCTGGCAAGAGACACACCAGGTGACATGTCCAGTGACAACTCTTCCACAAGGCACTTTCATGCCTTGAAATCATCAAATGAAAGAAATATAAATTTTTTATATTGGACTAGAGCATGCACATGCCATATTTTCTCCTCTTCTTTATAATGAGCTTTAATGGGCTTTAGGGGATATTCAGTGCCTTGGAAATTTCCATGCTTTTGGAGGGGTCAGAACTCTTACGTGCTCTCTTCCGTGCTACATTTTGAAACCGAATTTGTAAGATGATCCAAGGATAAAATGTGTTTTGAAGCAAATAGCTAAACATTAGCAATCATAACTGTTCAGAAAATACATACATATATAGTGGTGGGTATACAGTAGCACCTCTGGTCAACACCCATAGTATACAGTATGTGAAGTTAAATTAATTACAAAAATAACATAACAAAAGGCCACTGGTTTTAAAAAGATAAAACATGAAAACCAATTCAGAAATGATTAAATATTTGAATAAAATGTGATTGATCTCAGACATATTATTTCTGAATTTCAGTTTCAGAAATTGTATTTTCCCCAGCTTTAGTTAAAGAAATTACAATGAGGAAACGAAATGTCCCTGGCATTCTGGTGATGAGCCCAGAGGTGAGCCCAGGCAAACCTGGGTAAATGAGAAACTTATTAAGAAGAATATCAAGTGCCTTTCTGCCGCTTGTTATGTTGCTGTAAGCTGCAGAAATTTTAGTTTCATTAGGTGTCTCTCAGAAGACATCTGCCCTGTTGGGACAACACAGTCTGGAACTGAAGCACTTCAACAGTGCAGGAAGGACCCTGTGGTCCCTCTAATGAGATAACATCAGTCTGTCACTTACCATGTTAGGTAAATGACAATTCTCTGGCTTTGAAGCTTATTTTTCTGTTTTTAAAAAGAAAGTGGGTCATATTTTCATGTCTTAGTCAAACCTGAGGGGCTGAGCGCTACAGTATATGTCTCAGTATGTATCAGAGCAATGCATAACCTATTTCTTTGCAAGTTTCCTTTGCTTTGACATAAAGAAATGGAAACGCAATAGCTTATAAGCGAATGTAACTTACTTTGTATAGTGAAATACAGTAGTTGCTTCCCTTCTCTTCAAAATAACATCAGCAATAATAATAATATTGCTTTGAGAGTAAATACAGTCAAGAAACAATATAGTAGAAGCTAAAGTCTTCACTCTCACATAGGGGGTCTGCTGTGTATTTTGCTTTTAATATTTTATAGTAATAGCAGTATTACTAATAATTATACATTCTGTTTTTAAGTTTGGGTATATTTACTGGTTAACATCATGAAATGTTTCTTAAAAAGGTGGTCCCTGGCCAAAAAAAGGTTAACAACTCCTGCGTTAGATGATCCTCAATTTATTTCCTGTATGCAACAGTATGCAAACTGTTTCAATATGCAAACTGTTTGTATACATCACTGTACTGACCTAGATTGTCAGTCTGATTTTGGATTTGAAATGTGAGAAAAGCAATCACCTAGGCAACAGATCTGGTTTGGGTCTCTAGACTCATAACTGGAAGATTGTGAACCTAAATCCTAGGTGGGACGCTGCTCTTACACCCTTCAGCAAAGTACTTCATTCACATTGCTACAATAAAATGCTCTGTTCTACAAATGCTTTAAACTTTAAACCAAAGTCATTTTGGTTTAAAGCATGAGGCAAATAAATAAAAAGTAATAACAACAAAAGTGTAAGAAAAAACCTGCAGTATGTCTGCAGTTTCTAATGAATACCAATTTAAGTATGTATCAAAAACTCTCTTAAAGCGATCAGCTTTTTCATCAGTTGTGTAGGATTAATATACTGTACAGTATGTCCTGATGGTATCCAGGTAGCAACCACAGCCCAGGACTCAAACTCAAAGCTTCATTCTCAGGTTTAGTGTAGTGTGACAAAAATTCAGGCTATTAATAATATTTAAAAAACAGACTATTAATACTTTTGGAGCCAGTCATTGGGACAGCCCTCTTTCTAGAATGTTCACTAAGCATGGAGCTTGGAGCACAGCAGAAAATGAGAAAGCCTGTTGATAAATTTTCTCAGCCAATCACATTGTGCCATTTAGATGGACCGCCTACATTGGGCCATAATTCACTTCTCTCTAAAATGATCTCACACTCTCCATTTTACCACTCACATACACACACAAAACACTCTTACATTCATTAGTTTTACCTCTCACATACACATAAAATGCACTCACATTCACTAGTTTTGTCTCTCACGTTCACATTTTGAAGGAGTGTTTTATGTGTATGTGCAAGGTAAAACTAGTGAATGTGAGAGCATTTTGTGTTTATGTGAGAGGTAAAATAGAGAGTGTGAGAGCATTTTGTGTGTATGTGAGAGGTAAAGTTTGAATAATGGCCTAAAAGGAACCTCATAACTGCTTACGTGCCTCCAAACATTTTGCCTGGAAGAGGAACAAAGAAAGAGCATGATATAGAAAATAGGTTTCATTTTAAGAAACAAACAGTGTGTTAAATTAAGGAAAGAAAAATAAATAAAATAGTAACAGTAAAGACAAGTGTTTGTGAAATGCCACTACAACGCCATACAAAACAAAGAGTTTCAAGAAATGACAGGTTAGTTATATAAAAGAAAGTCTTAGGAACTTCATGTGTAAAGCATCACTTTTAAAGGAGTATGCAAAACAAATTCTTAATTAACTCAGTGTGATAAATACACACAATACACAACCTGACCTCAATAGATTCTGATCTCCACTTTGGGTTATGTTAACAAAATGATGTCATCCAATCAGTCCAGATGAACTGTCTAAATTCTGCAAAATATCTGGTTATTTGTTCATATTTATCTCAGGTTGAGCAGCTACAGTACAGTACCTGGGTCAATCTACTCTCTTTCGTGCCATTGCATGTACTTGTCAGTTATGAAAACCCCTCTACACTGTTCCACTTGTACTGTATATCTAACACCGGTAAGTATGACTTTGTAAACATATTGCTAATTATTATACACAATTCAAATGAAAGAAAACATTAACATGAAAACATTAATACTGTAAGCTTAGGTCCTGTTATTGTTGTTTTATTCAATTGAGTACTTTGAACTATTTTGAGTTGTGTGGACTTGTCTGATTCAATTGGCGGATACTGTAGGTTCACGTTAATGTGACTTTCTGGGGTTTCTGATTGGTTGCGAGGAGAGCGTGACTGAGAAAAAAAAAGGAAGATCAGGAAGAGAGGGAGCAAGAACACAGAATTGGAAACGTGGCTGTTCAGCAATAAACTGTCAAAAATAACGTCCGTTTCCTTCCAGTTCCAGTTTAACCACCATTGCACGAACCCTACAGTTAAACTACTATTTTTCTAATTTTAATAAAAAGTAAGAAAAAAGCCATTGACATCTAGGCTTTTTTGGAAAATGGGTTAATAATTGCTTAATGATTGTGCTAGTAGCATTTCAGGCAAATCAATGTGAACAATGTTGTGCACTAAAGAAATTTGCGCAAAATTGTTGCAAAACTCTGGAAAAACAGAAGAAAATGCAATGTTTTTTTTCCCCCCAGCATGGGGTGATGAGTCAGAATAAATTCAAATTTGAAGTTCTAAATGGAAGAAATATAATATCTAGTGGAAATTCCAATAGTAAAGCTTTGACTAGAGTTTACGGGTACGTTCCAGTTCAGAACAAATGAAAATCCAGACTAGTTTATTAAAGTATTATTTTTAAATGCAGTTTACTATACTGGTAATTCTTATATTATCAGTAGGAGTTAACTGGTGAGAATTTAAACCAGTTTATATCAGTACGTACAGTACCAGTTTGGACCTTAGATTGGACATTAGAAACACAATTGCACAATTGCTGGATCCAACTGGAATTTCCTCTGTTGTAACAGACAAATAAGTTCTGGACCCCGAGATGAAGTTTATGTTGAAATTTTTACAAGGTTTAAAATGAAGTACATTTTCAGACGTATATTATGAAGTAGTTCAGGTGGGTAGCTGCGTCAGCATGCCTAGGCTGCAAAGGAACAAGTAAAAGGTTTATTCCATACTGAAAAGAGAAGAAAGAAAACACAACGTTTTCTTCATGGCTCCACGGCCGAAACATGTTTTCTTTCCTCTCTTTTCAGCGTGGAATAAATCTATTGCATGTATATTATGATACACTTCATTAATGATATACCACACTTCATAAAATATTAGGATTGCTTGTGTTACCTGAGAAAAATATGGTGTTCTCATCCTCAAGGGACAAACAGTAATGTATTTTAATACGTCAAAAAGAAAACAAATTATTAAAATTAATTTTTGGAATGTGTGTTGTTCTCCATCTCAATGTTCTCATTTTCTCAAAAGCATTTGTGGGAAAGAAATCAGTGTCCCATCACTCTTGCAGTTTTTGTACTTGCTGCAGTACACAAATAAATACGGAGAGTGATCAGGAAATATATCTTGATAATTGTAATGATTTTAATTATGGTTATGGGTGGCTGTTTTTTTCTTTTGTGTTCTGTCTCTTAGCCCACCTTGCTAAAATTATGTATATGTGAATTCCCCTTTGAGTACAAATGAAAACAGTGAGTAACAATGTAAATGTAAAATATGTATATACTGCACTGTTGTAAAAGGTACTGTAGTTCTGTTCACATATTGGGCATAGTATTTCTTTTTCCAAGATATGACCCAAGGGCACAACGAGTGGTGAATGAGTATGAAAACTTCTGAAAATTTTGGATTTGTAAAATTTTAATATTTCATATACTGTAGTCAACAAAAGAAGTATTTTGAGTCACTAGAAAATCCCATTGAAGTCATTTTGTAATATTTCATTAAACACAACATTTGCGTTAGTATTTCCAAGCTCATTTTTTAACATAAAAAAATCTCATTCAGAAAAATGGGATACATTTTAAAGAAATTAATTCCATATTTTTGTTCCTGTTTTAAAAGTATCACTTCTTTACCCATGACTAAGCATGAACAATTACATCTAAAACACACTCACAGAGCCACATGGTAAAATGGTGGTTAGGTGCACAAAGACTTCCTAAATTTACTGTCAATAGCAGCACTTGTTCTGTCGAAAGCTGGAAAATCAAATGTCTGGGCCTAGTGACACATTAGAAACCTCTGATAAAGGCTAAAGAGATTACCCTGAGTGAAACCAGGCACAAACAACATTCTGAAAAAATATTGCCTTCTAGAATTTTTTGATGGTTCCCCTAAAAAAAAATAAGGATTCACAGCCCTTCATTTTATTCTTTATACAGTACCTTTAATTCAATGTCCCAAATTGCTATCTAAAATGTCCTCTGTGTTCCTCTATCCTCTGTCTGTTGTGTAAGGAGTGAGCTGCATAGCAGAAGGCACTCCCTTTGATACTTTAGAGTACATTACAGCATTTGACTGTATCCTGCATTTTCCAATGTTAGATGCAAATGAGATGCTAATTTGACATATTCTGTTTTCAATGATTTAGATCAGATACCAGGGTGAAAAGGCACCTTCACCGTTAAGTATAGACCAGCGAGAATGTGTGGTATTAAATGTTTTTTGATCAGATATTTTGTTCTTATGTGTCTTCAAACTAAAATTCTGATATTAAACAATTTCATAGTCCTTTTCCACATCTGGCGGGTGAAATGTGTGTTTTTGGGAAGGGGACATATGCTGAAACAGGACCTGTATATGTATATAGTATGAGCAAAACAGAAAGAGCCTGTGGTATTATGAGTCAGAGATTGGCTCATTTGATCTCTTTGTGTGATTTGGTGCTATCGAGACAGATTGGCTGTGTTTTTTTTTCAAAATGTGGGAAGTCATTTGAAGTTTAACCAGATCTTGGCCCTCCACTGTCTATCTCTACATGAGAAAGGACTCAACAAGCAACTTTGACAAAACTCAAATCATGTTCCATTGCATTAATGCATTTATTGTAGTATTATAAATGGACACTTAGCTGTAAAGTTAGCAGATTAGAACACTATGCTACTTTTATGGATAT
The DNA here is from genome assembly GCF_055471065.1 of Atractosteus spatula. Lineage (NCBI taxonomy): Eukaryota > Metazoa > Chordata > Actinopteri > Semionotiformes > Lepisosteidae > Atractosteus > Atractosteus spatula. The sequence continues at coordinate 63,313,867 of NC_142707.1, forward strand.
CTTTAGGGGAAAAAGACTTATTTTTATTTACTTCTTTTCAAAAATTAACTTTTTCTGTTGCAATCATAAAATGCTTCAGTTGATCTTTATGACCATTCATAATCCAGCCACAGGGACTTGAAAAAGTACTGTACTCCCTCCCCTTCAGTGAATGTTATATTTTGTTGAATAACAATTTATATAAACAAATTTTGAAAAGTGAATATTTTAATAAAAACTGAGATGCTCCAACTGAACATCTTTATGGGCCAAAAATGTTATAGTTTAATCCCTGAGCCTAAATTATTTTTAGTTAAATGGATTTTAGTTTCTACATAAGAAAACAAACCAACATCCCTCTTTGTTACTTGTTTAATTAAACACACTTCCAGCTCAGCCTAGTTTAGATAAGACCATGAGTTCTGCATTCTTTTAAAGAAGTGTGTGACACCTAAACCCTCGGATTATGTTGTGAGACAAAATATGCACTAGAGAGACAGTCAAAAGTTCTTCAGTGAAACTTTCAAGGTCCTAGTATGCAAAACTTTTCAGGTGTCTAATGACTCTAACAAAGGATCAGTTAAGAATTGCGGCTTTACTTGAGATCTCAATCACATCTCAGCTTAATCTTTATGAGTGTGAAACAACTGTAATCTGTAGGCTACCTTTGGATATTTTAAAAAGGAAACTAAACCCCATAAAAGTATTATTCTTTCTAAGGAACTTTTATATGAGCTAAACATGTAGAATACTGATTGTCCTGTCTTCACAAATGCCTTAAAGATTATTTTCTTAAACCTGTAAAAAGTAAAAACAATTCAAGACCATGTGAACTACAGCACATTGATTAAAAAGACAAAAGCAGCCTTATGTGAAGGAAATCAATCAACAAGAATGAAATGATGACCAGAAATTAACTTGACAAGACAAACCAGAAGCTTTGTTGTAGTATGTTTGAAGTTTGAAGAAGTATGTTTGCATCAGTGCTCTTAATGTGCCACTGCTGAGTTGCTCTTATACTGCATTTCCTTTGCTGATGACATTAAAAGAGGTTTTAAAGTAATTTTAGTAAAGCTGTATTTTAAGATGATAACTTATTCTGTATTATTTATTATCTTGACTCTCTTACAAAAAACAATCGCTTTGGAATCCTATTCGGTAATTTACATAATATACACTGAATAAAATATGGAAAAACTATGACAAAGAAATTGTTCTTAAGAGGATTCTTGCTTTTGAATTATAAGCCATTGTAATAGTTTTCTCAAAACACCCATAATCCCTATTATAGCAAAAAAAAAAGCAAATCCTGTAGATTTTTTATTGATACTTTGCTCAGATTGTCTCATCTGAAGTTCATCCATGTGATAAGTCAGTTTTTGTCATCTGACAGCTACAATGCAATGTAGCTTATACAACATCTGTAAGGACTAGACAACATTCCATGTGTGGTTCAGTTGTTGTAAACTGCAAAATAACTATATCCTTTTTAAAAAATGGATATCTGTACTGTATGTGCTAGCTGTGACTTGCTCTTCTGTTTTTTCATGATCGGCTTGTATTTGGAAAACCTGTATAACATAGTGGTTTGGCTTTAAATAGTTCAGAGAAATTCATCTGAAAAGCTATACATATGTTTAGCAACACTATTGGCTGGATTTTTGGTTTTCCTAAAAGCTGTTCAATGCAGTGTCACTTATGCTAATTAATATTAGTCATTAGAAGCAATCCAAATTGTACATCTGTGATGCAGTCTTATGAAATTGGTTCCCATTCCTCTTGCAGAATCTGGATAGGCATTTGCCTGTTCACTGGTATCTGAACCCTAGATTCCACGCGTTGTGCTGGATCATTTTATAAATGTTCAGTGGGAGATGAGCCTGGAGAGTAGGGTCTCCACCTCATAACTGTCAGTATTTTGTATCACGCAGATGAGAACAAATGAGTATGAAGACAGTGCTGTCCTTCTATGTCACCAGGAAGGAAATCAAATGAGGTCTGATTATTTGATCCTTGTATTGCCATGCAATTAAGTTGTCAATCACTACAGTAGAGTTCTACTGTAGTGTTTGAAAAGACACTCTTACTTGGATCTCCTGTAAATTAGTTTGCTGTATTATGGTTGTGCATGTTTACTCTACACTTGCTTGTGTACTCTACACAAAACTTAAAATTATTGCGCAAGAGACTCTGGTGCTAGCAAGTTCCCGAGAGGTGTTGACAGCAGGAAGGCATTTTTCACTTGATAAGTGGGTCATTGTGGGACTTTCATAGAAGCGCTTACTGTGCTTTTTTTCTTGATTCTTATCACGCTTAACATTGAAAAAAAAGACGAGCACCCAGAGCAAACCTACAAGAAAAAAACAGCTCGCACACACCACACAACCAGGTGTCTAAAGGCACTACTGAACCTAGGACCCTGCCTGTAAGGCAGCAGCACTAACCGCTCTGCCTCCATACTGCCCTGAGTTGACTTTAAAAAGAAATCTGAAATTCTTTCTACATAAAGCTGTTTATACTCCCATTAAGGAGCTCCTTTGACTTGTTTCACTTCTCCTCACTCTGCCTCTGTGTGCACCTGAGAACTGGAGCTTCTCTGCCAATCATATACTTCTGGTTACATTCATCTGGGGGCAACAGGGGCCTGGAGTATGCTATAAGAAACAAGACATTGTCCCAAACTGACCTGAAATACAGATACAACTTCCGGCCGTGTCTGAAGAAAATATAGTGGAAATAATGACTATGCCTCAATTTAAATCAGTGTTTCAGTTCTGTTCTGTGGTGGAGCAGGTGTTCCCTCTATGCCAGCAAAGCTCACAGGTGATTTTGTAGGGGAATCCTCTGTTTTCTTTTTCACAAAGAGACCACTGTTAGCTCAGCTCATTCCAGCCTCTAAGTAGCATTTTGATTTTGGAGAAGAATTCCGTACTTTTTTATCAATGTAGTATTGAGATGTTAAATTACAAAAGCAAAATGAAGGAAATGACCAGTCTGATGTCACATAAAGAATTAAACTGTGACTTGAATTAAAGATAATGTGTTTTTGTACAGTTTATGAAGGTTAAGGACCATCACTGCAAACACAAAAGAAACTAGAGAAAGAAAAGGTTTGAAAAACTAAACTACTAAAAATAGCTGCAGAAGACAGAGGACTTCAAGAGTTTTAGAAATCTGATCTTGTGAAAATGTAGTTTCATTAAAAAAATTGTAATTGAACATAATCTAGTTAAAACTGGTGAGCAAAAAAGTTTCAATAAAATGCTAACTTCCTGAGAAACCATTACAAAATATTGTTCCCTCTAAATGATCCTTATTCTCATTGAAGACAAACAAGTACAATGTCACTGTCTGGTGACAATAAATATAAGAAACTTATTGTGTATTGTATTTTAAGAAGCAGTTACAACCTCTGCTTGTTGCGATTATATCACTGACTTGCCTTAATGCACAATATCGGGTTACTAAAAGAGTTGAGTCTATAATATAGTAGGTAATACATAGGGTGAAAATCTAATAAATTACTTACTTAAATGTGGTGATTATTGCCAATACAATAATGATATTATTTTTTTCCATTTTTATCAGATTGTGTTTGCCAATAATAAATGTAGAAATACTAAATTTAAAATATTCATAATATGTTTCCTTATATCCTATCCACTTTTAATTCTAAAAGTAGTACTGTTAACCGATTTCTACAGTATATACAGTACATGTGGAGAAAGCACGGATATTTGGTGATGATAAATGACCTCTGATAATGTATCTAATTATACCTAAAAAATGTACTTTAAAAGCATTTTTTCCACATAGTAATTTGGCTGTACTTACTGCACATCACTTACAGTATTTCATTAAATAATGGCATATTCACTTTGAAGGAGTTATTCATCACATGACAAAATAGGGAAATAAAGAACAACTGGGATAGTTAAAGATTGGCCTGAAAATGAATATTCCCTTTACAAATTAAGTGAGAGCAATGATATAATGAGTAAGTACTGCTTTTTATGTGAACAGAAAAAAATCTTCAAGAAAGCACCTCTTTGGTTCTGTACATCCATAATTGTGTTTAAAATATCAATTGGTATTAAGAAAGGAGAGTAGTGTGTTAGGTGTTTTCCACAGCGTTTATACACAAATGGTACTTACACAGTTTAAATATTGTTCAAAACAGAGGTCTAGTATGTTACATATTTATTTTTAGCTTGCTAGAATTAGCTAATGGTGTAGCCTGTGTAAGATGTGAGCAGTCTGAAGGCTGCATATTGCATCTATTTTTGTATGTTTTTGTCTTTCTAATGGAGGTGCTTTTAGTTGGCAGAGATTGTACAGTAGGTATCCTCATAGAAATGCCCAGATGTTGGCTAGTTTTTATTTTCTGGTTTAACACACCCGCTCTTCCAAAATACATTTGACTTCTGTGATTTTATTTGACTTGTAGTTATATGTGCACGCAGTATGTAACCCAGTGAGCCAAATTACTTCTCATTAAAAAAGACACAGTCACAAAATGAATGTCTCATACACATCTGCATTGAAAAGAACCAGAAAGAAGGCAGCTGGATACAGTTAATTTAAATCTTTACCTGTGACGCAGGTCAATCAGAATTGACCTTTGAAAAGTCCAGGAAACTAAGAATCAACAGGAAGTTGTTCCAAAGAATTCCCTACCAGTCTTGTATAGTGCATGGCAAATCTTTATTTGTGGTTTAGTGTTTGATGTACTGTACGGTCTGTAATGGGATTAACATACATTCTCTTTTGAGGTTTCATTCTTTACTACTGCATTTTCATCTCTGCTCACAGAACTTGGCTCCTCCCCAGAGGCTTTTTTTTGTACACTTCTCTTTAATTTTCTATGTGTGCTACAGGCTGCATTTTCAGAGGCAGGCGAAATAAAACAGTGGTTAGATTTAGAAAAATGTGCAAAGATCCAGATTATATGCAGTTTTACATATACAATTGGAAATTAAGTTTATGTAATGTTTTCTTAATGTGTTATGAATAAAATAAATGCAGGTGTTACTGAAACTGGTAGTGTGGTGTCCTTTCAAAACCCCAAAAAGGTGAAAAGCAATAATAGTATTACATATTCCACCCAACCATCACCAAAGAGTTTATCATGTTGACTAAAATCAACAATATACTGAGAGTCCTAGAGTGCCATATTTGTGTAGATGTAGCTTTCCGATGTCGTTACTGTATAAATACTGTATAAATACCCCACAAAAGACTTATAACCAAGAAAGTTTGTATTTATTCAAGTTGTGCAATTACAGTATTCTGCATTACAGTCCGTTGAAGTGCAGACTGTTAGATATAATATATATAATATAGAGATATAGAGAAGGAATTGAAAAATAGAGGGTAACATGGAAAGAAAAAAACTACAAAAAAACATAAAGGCTAAAGTTGCACGTTCAAAAGAAGAAACTGTCACAAAGAAAGATTGTATGACATGAGACTGTAAAGTTTTTTAAATATCTCAAATGTTTATAAACCAAATAACCCTGCATTTAATTCAAAGACGATTATTGGGGGGATACAAATAATAATAATTTATTATATATTGCGTGTTAATTTTTTTGGAGTTGTGTACATATTCCATAAGAAATCAACTTATCTAGCTTTTCACCATTGTTTGGTATATTTGATATATATTTGTATTTAGTTTTGTTAACATTCAACAAATTGTTAGATAATATCTGTATAAATATTCTTACTTACCTTACGCCTTGTTTCTTCTGTTTTATTGCTCAAGAAAATGGGCAAAGGCAGGTTGTTGAATTGAAGAAGTATGCTGTATATTTGGTTGGAATTATATTGTATATTTTCTGTATTTCTGATGAAAATAAAGATGTGGGAACAGTCCGTACTTCGTGTGCACTCAGCCAGCAGGAAGTCTGACAAGCTGTGATCTGTAGAGCTTCAGTTCATTCTCTTCTCTAGAGAACCACAAATTACTTTCAGCTCCTCCTGTTAAAAAAATAAGGTAGCAAACTGATAATCAGGCAAATCCAAAATCAATTCATTATCCATTTTAGATTTTATTATTACTTATGGAATAATTACCTGTGGGAGGGGGGAATATTCTTACACCAAATTGTTTATGGGGCTGTTTCCTTTTTTTTCAGTCCTATATCTGGGGTCTAGATCTCTTTCAGTCTTAGAATCACAACCCCTCTTACACACAGAAATGTGGTGAATTTAGATAGATACTTTATTGATCCCGTGAGGGATAATTGCAGAAACATTACTTGCTTTTTGGCTTAATACTATACCTTTCTGAAGGAAAGGTACAGAGTGTTAATTCACACTTATTTTTAGTGACATAAAGCACTGGGTGTCATTGATAACTTTATAATAACTTAGTTCTTGAAATACTAGAATCAAGGTCTAAACACTAGATCATGATGTCTAACAAAACTATGGTATGTTTTGTAAAGACTTTAAATTGTTTTGTTTAAAAAATGCTTTAAAAAATGTTTTAAAAAAATTTAATTTAAAAATGTTTAGTAAAAATGGAAAAGCTAAAGGTTGCTCCAAGACAATAATTGGGAGTTCTAACAGGACATAGTTACTTACATTGGCAGGAAAATATTATAATTGGTATTCTGAAGTTTACAATTTGACATGAACATAGCTGACAATGTATGACTTTCATTCATAGTGAAAAAAAATGTGAAAAGTAAAAGACAAAATTAAAGCTTCTGTTTTGCACATTAAAAGCTGATGTAACAGCACGTGGCTTTTTTTTTAAAGAACGCACCAATGCACATTATGTGGTTGGAAATATTCAAATTGCCATATCATCTATTTTTCTGAGTACCATTTGAAAAAAAAATAGCTTGACATCTAACTGAGCACAATTTCAGGAGTCTCATAGACATGTACTGTAGAAGAAGCAACATCATAGTTTTAAGGTTTCATTTACCCTGATAACTGCAGGGGGGTGGGTTTGATTTTGAATGCACTGTGGATTCATCAGCAGACACAAAATACAAATATCCAGGGGAAATGTCTAAGAATTATGTTCCTTCCATTTTACACTGTGTACAGTATATACAGTATTTTTATGTAGATGTTTTATAGAATACTATTGTTAATGATTACTAAAAAAAAAATCTGAATTGAACAGATCCAGTGTCTGAAGCACTTATCTGTAAGTAGGTGCCCTAACGTGGCTTCTGGTAACACGCAGACTGCAGCTCATTATACAAATAAGAAATGCAGTGGTTAAATCTTATCTATAAAATGTTTTTAAAATAGTGAACTCAAATTTGGTTAATGTTGACAGTGGTTGAAGATCGGAGGCCCATACCTGGGAAAAAAACCCCCATCAGTGCCATGTTACAGAAAGTACATGGGTCAAGAAAAGCTGTGATAGTGATAGTTAGTGTTCTCGAGCACTGGTGTGGTTTTTGGTGAAATGACATCACAGGGGTCGGGGTGAGGGCTTCATCTCTGAAAACCTGCCACGCGAATAGCACGGTTTTGCACAACCTGGTAAGACAAGTGGTCTGTGCGTTTCACACTTTTCAGATATCTGGCCAATCTAACACCTTTTGTGGTTTTTGTGGTAATTTTTGTTTATCTGGCGTACATCTGAGTTGGTACTGTTGTAGAACGTGAACCTGTATCTTTTGTACTTTTTTCAGAATTGACAACCCCACCCCATTATGTTGGGAACACATTGTTTCAACAAAACCACAAATGTTTTTGCCCTGCCATTTTGGTATTTCTGTTCAATTAAATACGCTCACCAAATAAAAAAAAAAATAATGAAGAAATATTTTCTAAAATAGAATCCAAGCTTTAGTCAGTGGAATTTAGTTGACAGGTATTTATATCTATTATGGATCAATTTAAGTGAAATGGTTAAATAATGGTACCTTGGTAATTTATTGTTGTATAGAATAAAGACTCAATGTATAAAATATATGACCTGGCAATAACTAGGTCATACCTTTTTAGAATTTCAGTTCTGCAGAATGCTTTTATCTTGTTCATTATCACATCACGTTGCACAAGGCTGGGTCTAAAGAGGATATTACAGAGAAATCAGGTCTTTTTATTTTGAGATAAATGGTGCTCTGTATAAGTTTACCTGCAGGACACTGTGAACAATGCAGCATAGGAAGATATTTTTCTCAAATGGGGTTCTTAAAAACTTGGGAGGCAAGTGAACAGTCTACAGATTTTGCAGATTCAAAATAAGAGACTCAACAAACTGATTGTGAATGTTTCATTCATGATTGAATGAAATTTGGAATATTGTTAAAAATCTTAATAGGAAACTGACCACTTTAGAAGCAGCCTTAGAAACAATGGAATGGCAAAGCAAAACTGGACAGCATTCATTGCAGTTGAAGTGAGGTGACAGTCATTGCAAACACTTTTTAAAGAAACAATATGAAAATAATGAAAATAATGTTTGAATAATTGCTGTATGTCAAATGACATTCATGTCATGTTACATTTATGAAGACATCAAGACTGTTTTTTCTCAGGAACAGTAGTCTAGTACAGATTTAGTTTCACTTTTTAAGTACCCTAGCCTACCAGCATTAATATCCTCGATTTTTTAATGACAGCTAGTTACGTGTGTGGCCGTGACCGGAAGTCATACAAGCTGTACACTTTTATTGTTGCTTGCTGGTAATGAATACTTTAAATCAGGTTGCAGTTACTGTCCTGAGGGATTTTGTTCTATAACTCTCATACAGCTACATACATATGTACCTGTTCACTGGTTCCAGAGCCCTAGATGCCGCAAATGAACCCACATTATCCTAAAAGCCAGCAGCTATATCACCCTGCAACTCACAATTGGCAACCCCCTGAAGGTCAGCAGGTATGAGCCTGGCCAGCACAGGGATGGGAGACCTCCTGGAAAAGCTAAGGTTGCACCTGGAAGAGGTTAGTGGGGCCAGCAGGGGCTGCTCACCCCACAGTCTGTAGGAGTCATCCTTCAGAAGAGATGAAAAATGAGGGTTCCAACTCTCAGTGGTCATTAAAAATCCCAGGGCATTCCTCTTAAAGAATAGGGGTGTTACCCCGGTGTCCTGGCCAAATTTCCCATTGGCCTTTACCGATCATGGCCTCCTAATAATCCCCATCACTCTGTTCTCCTTCCCACTGAGAGTTGATGTGTGGTGTGTATCCTGGTGCACTATGGCTGCCATCGCATCATCCAGGTGGTGGTGGAAGAGAGTCCCCATTACCTACAGTATAAAGCGCTTTGAGTGGAGTGTCCAGAAAAGTGCTATATAAGTATAAGAAATTACTATTAAACATTCAAAGGCATTCCAATGTGACAGGTTGTCCCTTGCGTGATTGCAGCAAGCAAGATGAAGATGTGGGTTGACCCACTGGAATGTTGTCATGTCCCACAGGAGAGACAGCAAGTGACGACTAGATCAATGCAGCACCATGAAGGCAGGTTGACATCAATCACTACAAGCAGAGATCTGTAGTGAGTAGACACTCCTGCCTTGAGTATCATACTTCATCCCCTTGATTGGTCTGTTGTAGAAAACAATGAACGAGTATATCATCCTGCATGTCTGTGCCACACTCGCTGACGTCTGTCAGGGTGGTTTACGCAAAACCTTGATTCGTCACTAAAAAAGACTTTACTCCACTGCTGATGTCCACATGATGTCCAGCCTCCAACATTCTAATGTCACAGAGATGTTATCTTGATTGACTTATTGGTTATTCTATATTTCTCTGTCTTGATTTTTGCCAGGATTGGCATTCAGCAGGTTAAATCATACTTATGCCCAACTCTCTCATTAATGACTAGATAATGATTATGCAATGGTCACATTGTAAGTGTATTATTATTACTATTATTATTAATAATAATCATAATCGTAAATTTGTGGTGCAACAAACTAGGATTGTGAGACGAATCGATCTAGTAAGAGAGCCTCTCCTTGCTGTCAGCCCTTGCTATACCCACTACGCAGCATCTGCATCTCAACACAGTCTTGTTCTCGTATTGTAACGGACACTCCTGGTTCTGTGTCAGCCGTGTGGGGAATGACGGGCTGGAGACATCTTTACAGGCTCTCTGACAGTGGCAATTTTTACTGCCTATTTCCTTACAGTGGGGCGTGATCATCACAGAGGCAGAGAGAGAAACTGCAAGGCTGAACGCAGAGGAGGGATTCATGGTTATTTTAATAGATTCCTATTGTTTCTTTTAGTTGCAGTCCAAAGACATACTGGTAGGTGAACTGGCTTCTGACCAAACTGGCCCTGGTGTGAGTGTGTGTCTGCCCTGCAAGGGACCTTGGTGTACCCTACCCTTCACCCATTGCTCCAGCTCCCCCTGTGATCCTGTATTAGTTATAAAATGGTTGGATGGATCTATTTCAAATGGACATGTGCGATTACAAAACAATGGTAAAATAACAAACAAGGTCAGGTAAGAACAGTTTTGCAGAAAGGATAGTTTTCGGTAGAATGATTTATCATGTGGGTTTTGTGACAAAATGTATTGTATTAGATCAGGTCTCACTCTTATCACAAAAATACAATGTCTCAACAATCATTTTCACATCAATAAATATACATTTAAGATTATTTATATGTACAGCATTTAGATATTGTATATAAATATAATTTTACATATTACAGGTACTGTATATGGAAAAAAGTCAAATTTTCAACGGACATTACAGCTGTACTTACCTTAAAGAAAAGAAAATTGTGGGCTGAACATTATTGTGAGTAAAAAATTAGAGTTTTATGAATGTAAAGAAGTCTCATTGTAATTGTGTCCCATAAATGAGCAATGTGTTTCACTGTCCTACTTTTTAAATGCCAGTACACATTTCATACTTCAAATGCCTTATCGCTGTAAAATACATCAATACAACCTACTCAATGTGTTATAACAGAAAGATTTGGTTTTAGTCAGTTTCTTACAGGGTGCTTTCCATTGAGAGCAAAGTTAAGGAATTATGACAATTATAATATAGGGAAGCAAAAAAACAAATTTATTTCAAATAGAAATGTATGCTTTTAAAAGACCTTAGATATAATGCAGCATTTGGACAAGTCTTAAATTCAGTCCAGTTAAATTCCTGTGTTTTATGTGAACACAAATTTGTCAGTAGGACTGGATTTTGCTTAGTATTTTTTCCTACAATGTTGCACTGGTACCTTAGTACGTCTGGACAGAATTTCAGAAATATCCAGTGACTAGTTTTGACAGGGCAAAAGAGGGCCTGACTATATAACGATGTCTGAGGTCTCCTTCAGATTTAACAGGCTTTTCTCAGCAGAAGTGACAAAATATGAAAGGGCTAGTTTTATCTGAATTACCTAAGGGACATATTGGATCATAAGCAAGTTTCAATTCTTTCTGAAAAAGATGTAGATCTTTTTCTTTTACTTATAATTTACTTACGTTTGACTTTCAATAAGCTCTGTGCGTTAATAAATGATTTAAATCCCATTGTTGCAAGTGAGGAAAATAAATGCAAAAATACCAATGATTATGAAATGTCAGTCCTGATTTTTAGATTTTGCTGCTCTACAACTGAAATACTATCCCCCTCCCCACTATCAGTGCTCTTAGTCACACAGGACACGTTTTTACTGTAAAATAGGTAAATTGAACTCCCACAGATTTCTGTGGTTTTCATTCATTTAGAAAACCTGTTGTTTCCACCTCGAGATCTAATCTATAGACTCAAAAGCATCCTGACCTACACTAACTTAAAAGCTTGAATTCTGAGACTGAAATGGATAAACAAATGGAGTCTTTTATGAGTCATTTTCAATACCCATTTTAGATTTTTGTTCTCTAATATCTTTTGATATGCAGTAACAGTTTTCCATTCAGCTCTAACACTATTATAATTTTCTTTAGTGACAATGTACTTGCTTATACACTGAGAAACATTAAAAATGTAGCAAAAGAGAATTGGATACATTAACATTTGTTGTGTTTTAATGCTCTTTAGTATAAATTCATGACAGTCCAGTCTCATACCTTCCTTTTACATATACACAATATATATCAGATTTATATGTCACAAGCATTTTTTTGGCTCACCTTGTTAGATTGTGTAGACCTTAAATTAAATGCATGTTTACAGCCCAATTATTCTTCCTGTTTTACCTAACAGGATGCCAATGATATGTGCAGGGGATGAAAACAAGAACTAACAGTGTTCAAAAAGAGCACAGATAAGCTCCTGAGAATTCACAACATACTGTGCACTCTTTTTGAGATGTACTTTTAAAGATTTAATTAAATTTGAATGTATCATTATGTTTATGATACATGCATGGAAGAAAAGTGTTGTATTATTCCTATAATTAGTCCTGATTTACACCCTGGATAAATATCCAGACTTCATTGGCAAAACTGGGCATTTATCTTTTCTTAATGATCTATTTTTGAAATAAGGGATATTGTATAACACCACATTAAAATGGAAAAAAAAAGCATTTACAAGAAAGCAAAAACAAATAATTTGGATCAATTTAGAGGTGAGTTATTTGAGTACAGCACACACATCTGTTCCAAATAATCACCAGACTATTTTTTTAAGAAGAACAGCATTTTAATGTGCAGTTTAAGCGAGAGAAATTATCCAATAAAATGTGGTAAAATCTTGGCTAAACTTATGCTGCTAATGCAATTGAAAATCAACAAACTAGTGCTGCACAAATATTCAGAAGATCGAATGAACATTTTTTCACATGCACATTGCAGCTCCACAAGCATTTGCTATTGACTCAAAACAATGATGAAAGATCCAGTGTTGTCTGCAGCTGTTTTATTTTGCTGTCATTTTCAAACACAATAAGATGTCGTCATTTTTTGTCCCTTATTGCTTTTGTTTTCTCCCTCGAGCATACAACAGCTGATGACAAAGCTGAATTGATGCTCTTCCGGGATCTTAATATTTCACCTGCACAAATAGCTGAGTCTTCTCCGACTCTTTCTGAATTACAATTTGCTTGTCTAATCCATTCCATCAGCTGTTTATTTTTTTACTATATTATTTAAAATCTATCAAAAAGACCCCTCTTGTCCTTAATCTGAGGAATTGAGGAAGCCCTCCAGATGTGACCAAGTTCAACATATTGTGCAACCCTTCATTTCTGCTCTATGAAACATTCCTCAGACAAATTTGAGAAGTGTTTTTGAGGAAACTGATAAAATAAAAAAATAACATAAGAAGAAACAACAGGACTCCAGTACAGATATGGTAAAAATGTTATGTTGAAGAAATGAAATGAAGAAATGAAAACATTCATCAAATGAAATGTCAATTGCAAACAATTAATATCCTGAGTCCATACTCATAAAATGTGAATGTATTCAATAGTATGGCTATAGCACACAGAAACCTGTAAATACTGGTGCTTAACCTATAATGCTTTGAGACTTGGTACAGCGGAAATACTCAACCTCTCTTTAAAGCACTCTACACTGCATTTCCCCATTTCTCTTTTTGCTTGAATAAGCCTGTACTTTCATATCCATTTGTATCTTCTACTTCTGGTGTCTGTTTTATAAATAGTCACAACATCTATTTTCAATTAAAACAAAGTTGGGAATTTTAACTTTTCTGTACATGACAAAGCCTACAGTAATGCTAATTGTCTTGCAGTGTTTTGTCCAGTTATGAACAATTCTACACACACAGCTTGAACGCAACTGATTTTTCTTATTTAATTTGACTCATTTAACTAAACCGACTTACATTTACTGTATACAGCCATGCATTTTGCTAACCTGTAACTGTAGCCATGTAAAAACATACACTTCAAAGACATTATAAACATAAAAAATAACCTTTTTTCTTTGGAAAAGAAACAAAAATGAAGAACACAAATAATAATTTTGGTCTTTCTACTATACTGTAGTAAATAAACTGAAATATTCATATAAATACCCAATAAAACTGTTTATTTTGTGACTGCAATAAAGTCAATATAAAAACTGCTGTCAGATCAATTGGAAACTATATTTTAGCTTTTATATATCTATTCTAGTCATCATTAAACCTGAAGCCACATTTGTTCAGTAAATTTGGTCACACTGTATTTCCAAATCAGGGTCACCATGCAAGATGAAAAATGTGCTTTGCTTTTTTCCTTTCCTGTTACATTAAGGATTCTACCTGTTTTAATGTGGTATAATCATTTAAATTTAATGGCATAACCTATTTTCTGGTTTCACTAAAGGTATCTATACAAATACTTTATGTTGTCACAAAAAAAAAGGAATTACACAGCATGATAATGTCTAGTGATACATGTACCTTTTCACTAATTACCCAAAGTAGGGCAGTGCTGTGATACAGCGAATGAATTTAGTTCCACTTGAAAACCTATGCCGACATTCTTAATTCCTAGTGAAAATTGTAAGGTCCACTAGGGAGATTAACATTAAAATGGATTGAAAAAACTTTTGAAATGCTCTATTATACTAGATATATTTAAACTCCATTTTAAAAGGTGGAAGTTGTGTGGCTAAAAAGTTTCAATTTTAACACATAAAAACAGAAGTAAACAAAAAACATGTGGAAAAATAAATCAAGCTTTAAGAGTAAGTGGATGCTTTTCCCATAAATGAACAATGAACAATTTTTAAAATTAATAATGTATTTGAAAAAAGGTAGTCATAAAAATTTAGATTAGTTCCAGAAGCACACATTCTTGTGTTGCGAAGCTGCCGTGATCAGGCATAATATTATGATGATGAAGTCAGTGTAATGCTTGCCAACAGTCTGTAATGTGAGAACAAAGCGGCAATTGTGCAGCCATATTGGTATATATGTGTGAACAGCAGCATGTCAGAAGAACACTAGGACAAAAACGCTATCCACATTTGAATTTAACTGGGCAAACTTTTGACCACCATATTAAAAAAAGACCAGAAACATGCCAGGGATAAAAGAACTTATCCTCCTTTGTTACTTTTGGTTTGACGGATTTCTTTCTGATCAGCTGTGAAATACAATGTGATGAGAACTGGAAACTATGTAAAAGTGCACTGAATACTGAGAACAAGTGTCATTTGTTTACAAAAAGGTTTGGGGAAGTCTAGTATGAGCGACTCAGACGTGTTACTTGATAAGATCAATTAGCTACTGGCAACCAAAAATCTAAATGGTCTGAACTGATCTATCGTTTGTAACCTTTCTTATTACTACTACTATGGTAACAAAGACTGAAAAGAACAAGACAACAAATGTTGCTAGTATTAAAAACCCTATTCTACTAACTTTATTTTGCTATGATTGATAGATGAAGCCAAAAGGTAAACAAACTCTGAAACCCTGTCCAGTTAAATACTCTGTTCAGATGCTGCACTGTCGGAACCTTTTTTGATATTTTAAATTCAGGTACACTTAATTTATTTTCTACTGTCCAGTCACAAATCTGTAAGATTTTTTACAATTATATACAGATGAGTTATATAGTATATGAGTTTTTCCCTCATAGCTAAGAGTCAAAGTAAAGTGAAATAAGATATACCATACCACAGTTTTGTCCTTAACGAATTAGACAGGTGTTGTGATAATTTATTTTTTAATACATTGACTATCAATTTAACAGCAATTAAAAAGATTTCTTGTGCACTAAAGATTACCTGTGAGTTCAATACATCAATTTTCACGTTTCACTTCCTGTCCTTTTTTTTATAACAAATTATTTCCCAAAGGCCTTTGCAATTGTTGTTCCAAGAGGACCATACCAGACAAGAGGGGGATACAATTTTATATTTACACAAAATGTCCCCTTAAAAATACTTTTTACAAACTCCTTATGATGTATAGCAAATTAGTGTCTTAAGGTCATACCGTTTCAAATGATCAAATCACCAAAGTCTTGTGCAGAAGGTATGCATTTTAAAGTTAAATCAACTTAAAATAAATCTCACAAACTTGACAATGAGTTCCATGACATTACTAAACCAAAATCTAGGCAACAACTATATTTCAAAAAATAAAAAGATAGGAGAATTAACTCACAGTTTTCAAACCCACTTTGGGTTTAATAAATACATTTATGGAACACACTAGCAAGTATGTGGTAGCAGGTATTTAATATAGCATAATTACACTATTTTTTCTCAACCCAATTTTAATGGTTAAAGTACTAAACATCTCTTAAGCCATAAGAGACATCCTAAATGTGGATATCTTTCTCAAGATGATTTTTATGCATGGGTGCATCAAAATATTTATATGGCCGTGTGGTACAAACAACAGTACACAAAATGTCATAATTTTGGATTTGTATGTGGTACATTTCTCTACCCCTGAGTAGCTTTATAAACCTTGTACCATTTAAAGAAGTGTACCATACATAAATTCTTAGCAGTTATCAAAACCTTTGTCACAGACATCTGTTTTTGCTTCAAAGATAATGCATTATTTTTGTCAACAGTCACAGTACAGTACTACACCTTAGATAGTTGCACCAGCTTTGTATTGACTAATCTCTTTGCTGCTACAGTTCAAAACTGTTCGTTTAACAACACAGTAGTAGATTCTGCTGTGATCTAGTTTCACTATCCAGACAATGCACAACATTCGTAAAGGGTTCACAAGTCTTTTCTTTCTTGGCATGGTTTCTGGAGTGCACCCAAACACAGACATAACTTTTTTTCTGAAAAGCATCTTATTTCCTAAAAATGAAAATTGTAGTAAAATCCAGTTCACCGACATCTAAGAACTCCATAATTTACTCAAAAAAGACTGCCTTCAACCAGGTGTGTTTCAGGCCTTTCTTCAGATACACACTTATATTCCATTTATTCTACTTCCTCCATGTAGTCTGCAGAGTCACTGAACTGTGAAATGCTGTGATCCAGAGTTAGGTCTTCAAGCTACAAGAGATAAGAAACAACATTGTAGATAGAAACTATCCCAAACTAAATGACAGAAAGACACAAATCAAGGCCCAGAGATAATACAGATAATTCTGTCTGGGTATAATTATGACTTTCTATATAGCCATCGCTAGAAAAGTCTGATCCGAGTACGAACAACAGGTAAGGTTACATCTACACTGAACATAAACACCCTTGATGGTATGCCTGTGACCAGCTTCAGTTTTTTGTACTATGCATTTTAATATGTAAAAGTTTTCATTTAAATGTGCATCTTTAATAAAAACAGTGCTTTCTGGATCACAAACTTATTCAACAATATTAATGCCTTATGAATTTCTCCAACATGAAATTCTGATCAATGGTTTCTTTCATTAGTATCTAAACTTCTACCAAGAAGTTTTTTTTAACTTTGTCCAAATAAAACTCTGAACCACACAATTATATAGGTATTCTGTACTTTTCATATAGGATATAAAAGCTTTTTCAGAACAGCTATTTGTAATTCCTCAGATGTCAGAAACTTAAGTTAAATAGCAGAATAATTAAAATTATACATAGCCCAAGAGGAATCTTATCTGTTTTTTTAATCCTTCTCATGTGAAATCTCTTCCAGTATACTTGCAACCAAGTTCCCCTGTTAATATAATAATAGTACACCTCTATTGTGGTAAATTGCGCTGACTTTATATGAACTTCCCATTAATTCAGTATTTGTAAAGGGGAGCGTGTGTTCCTTTTCATTTATTTCCCTAAAAATTGTCAACACTTTCCTAACATTGCAATGATTTAAAAACATGCCTGAATAATGCAGACAATTTAATATAACCTTACATATTAAAACTGCAATATGAATAAATCATTCTGCTGAATTAATCACCTGTTAGTGAAGGTAGAATGGTATAGTTTTTACAAGTGAAGAATAGTGTTAAACGTTAATGTGTTGCAGTGAATTTTAATACAATCAATAATACCTTGTCAGTGGTACTGAAATCTGCTCCTTCGATGGAGACCTCCTCTTCGATCTCTTCTCCAATGCTTACCTCACTTTTTGTTTTATCTGACTGATGACTGGTGCTATTTGAAAATGCAAAGAACAGGTCTAGTTACAAGGAATAATATTTTTATCCTATAATTGTACTTAGAGATCAAGCATATTCGTATTCCACTGTAAATAGCAGAGTATACCACACAGAGAGATAATTAAGACAGAATATGCTATGTTTTCCAAATTGAAATAAAGATTTAAAAACAGGTATTGTAGCAGGTATACCGTATACCTGTTAAAATCATCATCATATTCTTCATCTTCATATCCTGTGAACAGAAAAATAATGTAGTAAAGAACATCAGATATTAACATCACTATATATGCCCGGAGGACAGGCAAATATCGAGCTTTGAACATCCAGAGATTTATTTTCTTATGGAATTTTTATGTTTTTCTCTATTCTATGCCTGATGGTTACACTATTACACTTATGATACATCCCATTACATCATTACACCCCGTTACACAAATTTCATTTTGATTTATTGTGTTGTACATAAACTGTGTAAATAACTGTAATGTGCTCTATGATAACTTGTTGTGAAGGGTGCTATACAAGACTAAAACTGAGTTGAACCGATTGACAGTGGTTGGCTGGCTGCACAATACACTGTCATAAGAACTGCAATACAGAAGTTTAAGAATCTAAAGACAGAAGATAATTGGGAAAAATGTAAATATTCAATTCAATTAAAAATACTTTATTCAGCTCAGGAGGGAAATTTAAGATGTATATAATTTAGTTTAATTTAATATAAAATTATTCACAACACTTCCAATAATTAGAAAATACATCTCATACATTAAAACAAAGCATATCTGAACATTATTTTGTCAGAATGTAGTTATGCAAAGCTGCCTTACATATTCTTGTATTATAGTTGGAAGTACAGAAACATTCTTCATACAGTGACATAGGAGGTATTGATGTTTAAAATCATTTCTACAATATATATACCCCAAGATGGGCACTGCACTGTTGTAACATAATAATAGTCCAAAGTATATAACACGAGAGAGGAACTTGAATCTGTAGCTAATGGTGAAGCTGATGAAACCGATGAGCAGGGCCTTGTAAAACCAGACATCAAATACAACCACAGCGAATACGATGACACCACTTGTAAAACCACACAGATACTTTGTATTCATAGAAAGTGGAAAGGCAGCAAATATGCTAACATCCACTGTTAAGTCTGTGACAAACTGGTGACAATACACAGATCTGAATATTTATCAGTATATTATATATGCAAAGTACAAAATAATTATTTACTGGATTTACTGTATGTACTGTTGTTAAAACTGATCATTGTGATAAAAGGCTGTTGTACACCCTATGATGAAGTCTCTCATAATCTCTCCATTTGCTTCTTTCATCATTTTCATTATTAGAAGATATAAAAAGAAGGAACATTTAACATTTTTGTATATCCCCACCCATTACTGTTATAATTAATATCAATATTCACATTGTGTATTAGGTGTGTTTTGTATATTATCTATTGTGGATCCACAATGTTGTCCTTATCTCTTGTCAGTTGTGCCATTATATGTCAGGTTAGACCCAGACTCACCTCTGGTTTACACAGAGACTCGCCTGTCTTTCAAGAGCCAGGACTGGAGCTGAGGATACTTAAGCTGGCACGCAAGGTATAGCAATTAATTGAGTTTGTTTGTTTGCACTGTAATAAAAAATGTAGTTGTGCTATAGTAAAAATGCTGTGTGTTACTTCTGTTGCATGTTTAGTCTTTTCACTTTTTTATATATTCTTATCTTGCACAAGAGCACTAGAGCAAATAGTCATGGAGTCTTGTGGCTTACATTTCATGTCTTCAATCATCAGCCCTGAATTTACAGCCAAGCGAATTTATTCACAATCACGAGGTCACAAAAAGTTGATATGATATGATCTATGAATATACTGCTACTGAAAACCACATCATAAAATGTGAAATACAGAACAAACACTAAATACTCCATTCCCTTATAAAATGAATATCCCGTGGCGATTCTTTGCTTTACTGCATTCTAGTTTGCAAATTGTGGTCCTGTAAAATGTTGGGCCGTGTCCCGTTATGCACACTTGTGGTCTTGCGGCCTTCATAAGCGCATTCTCGCTCACGTCTACAACAGTTTAGGGCATCCCGTTGGTAAATTTGTGTTTCACAAGGGCGCTCATGAGCACCCCTAATGCACCTTCTCTGAAGTCCGCATCTGAGCAGACTCTGCTGAAAGGAATTACCCCCAATTCTTTGCGGAATGTTAAAAACAAAATTCTAAAGAACATGACTCACAACCTTACATGAGGGGTAGTGTTTCTTATAGAAAAGTAAAAAATGCAACTTACCTAAACCAAGGGAACTTATTTTGTCATTTGTTCTTGTCAAGTCTTTCAATCCTCTGTCTTTTTCATTACCTATGAAAAATAAAAAGAAGAAACAAATTCTAATAACTTAAACCCCCTTTTACCCCTTTCACAACAAATTTTATACACAATGGTGGTATCATGCCATCCCACTAGTGAAACAGGTCTATCCAAAGTCCTGATAAAAAAAAAATCTTAACAACTAAAAATAAATGATATAAACTGTTAAAACGCAAAACACCAGTCATACACTTTCGGGGGAAAGCAGTAAAACAAAATAAGTTCTGAGATACTGAAGACAAAACTATGGATATTTTTTTAAAAATCAGTTCTGCTTCACAATCCCTGATGCCTTCTTGGGACACTAACAGGAGCTTGACTAGTCTAGAACTAAAAGATAACTAGAAGTTATCTTTTTACCTTGTGTGTTCTCCTCTGTCACCCTGATAAAGTATCAGTCCCCCTATTCCTACCATTACATTGTGCTAAAGTAACAGTCTTTCTATTCTTACCATTACAACTAGCTAACGTACCAGTCCTATTCTCTATTCTTACTGCTACACTTACCATTCCTGTTTTCTGAAGTTTGCTTTAATGGTGCTTCCCCATCTGTGGATCCTAAACTTGTCTTTAGCGGAGGTGCATCTGACAAAGAGGTGAGGCTTCCAAGTGGTTTAGCAGAGTCAGTTCTCCTAGGAACAAAATGTCAAATAAATCATAAAGCGGAAACTCACAAAGCACTCAGAGTTGAAATAGCTCGAATGTAGACATTTGACCCAGCCCTAAATACCTTGAAGTCTGCATTTATTAAAATGAAAACCTAATTAGCGGAATCATTTCAAGGCATGAAGCATTCTTATGATGGAGTTGCAAAAATAAGACTGGAAAGAAACAAAACAGACAATACATTTGCATGTCAGACCCTTCCAAAGAGTTAACTGACAAAACAGTCCAACGAACAACATTGTATGTGAACACTCTAAACTGGAAGCCCACTGAGAGATCAAGAGTGGCAATTTACCATATTAAGGGGGAAAAATGAAACCACTAGACCTTCCCATACCATGATGTTTATCAACTGTGAACACACACCTTAACACATTTTATTTTAATGTCCAGCATTGTTTTTAAACAGGTTTAATGCACACAACAAGCAACTGTTGTATGATTTTTTTTTAATTTCCAATTCAGTCAACATCTCCTGTAATTCTAATCTCTTAGGGGATCTTTAAAAGTGTTGTAGTTGAAGTTTGTATAAATTGTAGTTTTCCCTTCACATAATAATATAGTACTACACAATTATCATTTTTCTTTATATGATAATTTTATCCTACTACATTTTCTAACTAAAATCTGAATTAATGAGACAAAAATATGCTTTTTGGTATACACTGCAATGATGTATTCAAAAGCATTTGGTTTTAAGCTTGCCTGATATTTTATAACATTTGACTCAAAGATAATAAATGTGTTAATGTATTGTTTATGTTTTTTATAGTATATAAACAACTATACTATTAGAATTTTTTCTTGCTGGAAAGCAGATGCTGTGTATGATCAATAAAAGCAAGGGCTAACGTTTTTGTCAACACTGCATGTGCAAGTCAGAGCAGAAATAGCTTGGATGAATTCTAAAGAGAGTAAAAGACCACGGATCACAAAACCAGAAAACCACCAACGTCACCATGTCTCTTTTTATCTTTTTGTATGTATTATATTTTGAACCTAGTTTGTACACGGTGGAGATAGCCTAGAAAAAACAAGCCTTATCTCCCTACCTTTTCGGCAATTAATAATTGAAATAATTTGAAATCTATTGTTTTGGACAAGATGACTGCTCTCCTAGAGTATAGATCAGCAAATCACCCTACTAGCAAACCATTCCACAGCTTTTTGAAAAGGAGAAGGCAGTGACTTCCCAGACTGCTGCAACAGGAGAGTACTTAAACACTTATATAACTGTTTAGCAATTGGCTTCTATATTGGGCTTTGCTTTGGGTAAAACAAAAAAAAATGAGCACAAGAAATGAATGACCCCTGCAACAAAAAGCATCAAGTAGGTAGCTGCATCAGAAAACGTCTGAAGAGAAACACAACGTTGAGAAGAAAAGGTGTTTCTTTTCTTCTCTTTTCAGCATGGAATAAACCTTTACTTATTCCTTATCTGATTTGTAGGGTTACTGGAGGAATCTGAATGTGATGAACCAGATGAATTCCCAAACAATGCATTTGCTCTTCTGGAGGAAGCAACAAGCTCAATGTTTTTTCAGGTTTCTACAGTACAGACTCCTACTGAAGGCAACGCCTTTAGCAAGGAAGTAGGCAGCTTGGCCCTGCTGTCTCAGTGGGGGGAACCAAGTTGCACTTCTAGTCACATTACTAGTCTAGAAACAGCCTGTAGGGTTTCTTCTGTGTTTTACTGTATGTACGTGCTGAGGAAGAGAACAGACTGTACTGTTGTATGAAATGTCTACATAAAGAGTAAATCACATTTTAGAGCAACTGGAAGGTAGGGATTGGCATTGTCAAAAAGACTATTATATTAGTTCAGGTGGGTAGCTGCATCAGCATGCGTAGTCTGCAAAGGAATAAGTAATAGGTTTATTCCATGCTGAAAAGAGAAGAGAGAAAACACAACGTTTTGGTCGTGGAGCCTTCTTCAGGTGTGAGAAAGACAGGGCAGTAAGCAAAGGTAATGTAGCACAGAACAAAAGCTTCTATAAACATATGTAATAGACTCTTTCCTAACATGACATTTATGGTGATACAACAGATTAACTATGGCTGTACTAAGATTATAAAAACCTTTGGAGAATGATCATATTGAGAGCATAACAGGAGAAAAGTTTTGTTTTTGTTAGACCCATTTGGTCTTGGCAAAAGGACTTCTCTGTAAAAAGATTCAAACTTTTTTAAAACCTTTACTGTGCTGCACTGCAGCTTCTTGCAACTCTTCAAGCTCAGTGCTTAAGGCCTTTACCACTTGATTCTTCGCCAAATGATTGCACTGCTGACTTGGCTGCAATCAAAAGACCAGTCTCCATGCTACAGTAAATTTGGTGGGGAAGCTTGATTGGCAAAACATCAATTTCTGGGATGCACTAATTGATTTAGAGAAAACGCTCTCACAATGTGGCAACAGTTTTAAAGTGCCAGGGGTCCTGTCCTTTTGTTACATAAAAAACAGTAATACCTCTTTTAGCTGCTATGTGTCCGTTGCAATGAGGTAGATCTATATTTTAGGAGATGAGTGAGAGTAGCTTTAGACTGTAGAAGGCCTGGACTCAGGGACTCACAGTCTTTATATGGTAGTATTAGCAAGGAAGTTTTCCTACAATAAGGGTCTAGACAATCCTTAGGTTGATAGTGAGCTGGGGGCTTTTTTTCATGATATATATTTAATATTTTGCAAAAGAGTATACATTAAGCATGAGATAGATACATCTGATTTGACAGTAAGGGTGCAAGTTTTTTATGGTTTAAAAACAATCAACACCTTACAGTTTTTCACAAGTTTTAGTACCTGTGATTACACTCTAGCTTATTAAAGAAAAACAACTGATCCCCTAAGTCTCACCTCCCATCTAGGCTGTACCTGTTATCATTTTCTGCAAAACGATCCTCTGCATCTTCATCAGTGTCACTGTTTATAGCAGAGAGGCTGACCACAAAGACATGTAGAGGGTAAGAGTTGAGAAGCAGAATTTGCATAGAGAAAAAAGCACAGCAAATTGGTAAAGGACACAAGGCAAGCAGAAAGAACCAAAAAAAGCCTCAGGCCTTAAACAAGAAATAAGTTCTAAAAATAAACTATTTACTCTTTCAAATTTCTGCTTAAATCTAAATTCTTTCTTTTAAATAAGAATTTTAAAATAAGATTTTTTGTAATTTATGGGGCTAAACCAGTTCCCCATAATCCAAATTGTATTATAATAGCCAATTTGTGTCAAACCAATCAAAGCCATGTTCCGTGACTTCCTATGGAACCTTTGCAGGACAGAGAACATTGGAGGCACAGAAAATGAAAGGGCCATCTATCTATGCCTTGCAAACTTCCTTAGATTTTTTCAATTTACTCCTAAGTGGTTGCTACATCTTCCACCAGAATACTGGAACACATGGAATGACTAATATTAGTGCTTTTATTATTTGTCTAAAAGACTTCAAGAAATGATCTAAGAATGACTATGCTCTGAAGTGTACAGTACACAATTTAAATACTATGTGTTTGGTTTAAAAAGACACTGCATGCACTTACTCATTCAGGCTACTGTTCTTCTTCATTTGCGAAAATGAAATACTTTTGTCCTTTTGTGGCCAGTTTATTCTTTTATGGTAAAAGAAGACAAAAAAGAGAATGGAAGCAGAAAGAACAACGTATGTAAGTACCACAATGTAACCGAAACTAAAAGAGGACAACCAAAGCATATTAGTTTAATGAGAAAATAGTGGCAGTGTTTCTAGAAACCACAAGAAACCTCAATGTCCTTTGTCCTTGATCTCCATAATCAAAACAGTCATCAGAGTTATCAGCATCTAGAATCCTGTTTATATCAACAAGCTGGTTACATAATAAAACCATTTGTATTTTTTTGAAATCTTGATATTAAGAAGGTAGCCATGTCACATAAATCAAAAAACTATGTAGGTATCAAATAAAGAAGTGGTTTGGATTTACACTTAGCTTTTAATCTTACATTTCCATCTTAAAGTGAAAATTACAATACACTCCATTTATTACCTTATAAAACTGAAAAATGTAAAGCAAGTCTTGCCTTGCCCATACTTAACCAAAACATAGGAATCAAGTCCTTTCAGTATTTTCTAGGAAAAATCAAGCTGGGCTTCTCTAGTCCACTGATGTATATCTAATGACGTACACATCAGGACTTCCACAAATACATGTAAAATTATTCCTAATTAAGTTAATTGATCCAAAGACTGAATAATCAATGTTCTCAACTTTTGTATTCAATATATATTACCAAAAACAACACAAATATTTGGGGGGATTTTGTTAGAACAGTGTAGAAAATATAAAAAATAAAATAAAAATATTTATAATAATAAAGGTTCTATATCAACAGAGTTCAAAGTTCTATAGCACGGCTTTGGAAAAAATAACTACACTTTCAATTTTACAAATGTAAAAATGAAGATATACAAAGAAATGTGTACTAACCACAATTAGTACACAATTACATAACTGTTCATAAAACTAAGTGAAAAATAATATAATTGGCCCCATCCAATATTTGTGAGGTTCATTTCGTTCTGTGAAATTGTTACTGATTATTATTATAGGTATATTTGATACTGAATTAAAGGAAGCTGGCAATTTAGAAAGTAGGTGTCATTAGTACTCGGGTACATTTCTAAAATGGAGAAAAAGACTTTCTCAATCTTAAATGTTATCAGAATTCATCTTCTGTTAATTGCTGATATTTTTCTTCTACAAATAGGCTTCAATCATACATTTTAACATTGAACTCCAACTACTTCTAAAGGTATAATTTCCCTTCATTTGTTGAAGTGCGCAATTCTTTTAAAGTATGATTTTTTTATAAGAGTACAACTGCTTTTATATAAATAAATTGATTTATACTGATTTATATTGCAGTTTTGTTCCTTTCTGGCCAACATGATTGTGTCAGCAATTGTGCCCTTCATTTGGGCTATGAAGAGATCATCTTCATTATAGAATTATTAAAATAGGCTCCTTCTTCCTACTTCTTGAGTCAAGGAGCTAATTGTAAGAACATCAGTGCATTTAATTGTAGGTTTTGCAAGCATCTAACATTAACTGCTTAGCAGCAACATGCAAATTTACCTGTGCATTACGCAAAACAAGGCCAACATACTTACTCTTTGGGACTAATGCTCATCTTGTTTTCAGGGACACTTGTCCCTGAAACACTTTTATCTGCCATGGAAAGACTAATTCCAAAATGCAGCAATGATAATGAAAGAAAAAAGAAACAATAATAAGCTTCCTGTACTTTCCATAACATACATATTTAAAAAACAATATAAACAGTGGACTATATCTGACGTAATTATACACTTTTAAAAAGGTTTTACACAATTTCATTAAATTTCACCATATTTTTTGCTGATTTTCTGCTCTTCATTATAGGTAAAGTACATTGTTTAAATTATCTTATGACAAAATTATACTTTACTTTAAAAAAAACAGTATGTGCAAAGCAAGATTATGTGCAGGACATTGTGCTGGCAATTTTCTAAGACATATATAACTGGCATTAAAAACGCAAGCAATATACAACACAAACTCAGCTTGCCTTTGTAGGAATGATATATACACATACTAATACGAAGCTGTGCATAGATTTTCAACATCAAAACTTAAAATCTCAAACTTTGAAGCCCATATTGTATAATTAATGGTTGCAGCACTTACATATCTTTGTTGAAGGGAAATAACTTAGATTAGGTATTGATGGCCAGCAGTACAAGGTTGGTGATGGATTAAGGAATATAATCTTAAAGGTTCAGTGTTCCAGTTTCTACTACAGTAGGGAGAACCACTGAGAAGGTGAAAAAAATTAACCACAGAGATGTGAATTTGACGTGGCAAATCTGTCATATTTCCATCAAGAACAGTTCAAGGGACTATGAATCAGTGAGGCACAAATTGCATTTCGTTCATCATACAGAGTTCTTTTTTTGGTCTACCATGAACTTTTATTAATACACAAGAACAGCTCTCAAAAAAAAAAATAACACTGTTGTAACTGTGAAGCATAAAGGTGAGATTATGATTGTGGGCTGCTTTTCTACTGCATGCACCAGTAAGTCAAGATGAAGGAAAGACGAATCCTGACAAGCATCAGTCATATCCTGTTGTGGTTTCATTTCTATTCAACAGCTTGTTCTGGGTCAGCATTGAGTCTTCTGAGATAATAACATTATGACTCTAACATCTGGAAGATAATTTTAAGCCAATACCCCAGTACGGTGACCACAAACATTGGTGCCATCCCTTGGGTAAGACAATATACCAGGGAGGCTTCAAACTACTTTGTCACTAATGATCCCACTACCCTGCTCATATGAGTAGGGATGCTGACTCCAATGTCCTGGTGATATTTCACTGTGAACAAGCAAATTTTGATACACTTGAAGTTCCCCCTAAATGGAGTTGGTGAAGCAAGATCTTTCATTTTACTTCTGATCTGCTGTGCAGTGTGCATCTCACAGTTGAGTTCTCTACCTCAGTGAGGGCGGGTCCACTCCTATATCCTGGGATATTTGTGGATGGAAATATCCACATAAATGTAAGTAATCATTATTAAAATTGAACTGTATATGCAAGGAAACCTTCGAATATAAAGGACTCTATGAAAATTAGTAAAAAAGACAAGAAAAACTATTCCAAGGGTAATTAAAACCAGTCAAAACCAATTTTCTGTTCTAATTCAATTATCATATAATTTCTCACGTATAAGTGTTCCATTATGCAATGCGTTTACATCAGCAGATTACATTAATTTGATCTTGGAACATATAGAGATATGAAGAAAGTTAAAATATTGTGTTGAAAGCGTTGAAAACATATGCACAGCAAAGTACATGAATGCTTAATTTATTAACAGCATAATGTATTCTGTAAAAAAGCTTTAAGAGTTCAAGGAAACAAAATCACTTCATGTAATACAATGCTCCAAAATGCCATGATGCTGAGAAACATAAGCAATAAAAAAGAATTCATAAGACACAGATGGGATTGTTTTGATCTTGGTTATCAGCAGCTACAGAGCTGTTTCCAGCCATTATTTTAGCATTGCTCTTTTTTAAGGTACTAATGAAGCAGAAGGAATTGGGTTGCAAATGTACACATTTTGATCAGGGTGGAAACCCAGTATAAGAAATTAAATGAAGTGAATTAGCTGCAATAGCAACAGCAACTATTCACATATCATTGCAGAAATGGACCAGTAGCTTGCTATTAATATTCCAAGAAGAGCAAGATCATCGGATAATGAAAAATGCTGAGAATTTAAAGCACAATGAAAGGTATGTGCTAATGGATGCAAAAAGAGCATTTCCAATTATCACTGTTAAAGTTAAATACTGTATGCTGTAGACCAGATAACCAACACAATAGTTCCTCAACAAAAATATTTTTTTAATTTGACAACACATTGCACACAACACACTGTTCAGAGAAATGTGCTTCTACATGTAAGAGGTCTCTTTTTTAGCCAGGAGAAAAGGAACCTAGCTTCTTACCAGCCGTATGTTTTCTGAGGTCTGGGAAGTGGATCATCAAAGAAAGAATCACCTTCATCCTCTTCATCTATATCCAAATCTCTTTCTTTCTTCATCAGAGACGTTCCTTTGCTGTTCTCGCCTTGCTTTGATTCTCTGGCCGATGTGTGGACGCTGCTTTTACTCTTCAAAGATGGCAAGCTTGTATCACTATGGCTGGCTTCCATCATCTTAAGAACAGTTAAAACAATGATTAGGCTTCAACAATCAACCACATGCCCAACAGCATACATCAGGACAGATATCCCATCCATTCCAGCACCTTGTACTACTGAGTCGCTTAAACCAAGACCCAAAAATCTTTATGGAAAAAAAACAAGGATTAGAGACATTTAATTGCCCTTTTTTTCATGGTACCGACAGCTACAGTATGCCACGGATGTAATGTATTAATACTTAGCCAAATCTGGATTTAATGGGAGATGATCAAAAATGCACATTTTCACATGACATATTTAAAAATAGTACATGCTATAAGGGTTCATACAGCGATTGTGTAGAAAAAGAGAAATCCTTTACAAACGCCTCATATTGTGTGACCTAAGTGCAACACCCATGTACATGAACATCTTTCCAAGCATCTCCCATGCCCACGTCCTCAGTTTTCCATTGCAAATATGGAATGCTCACTAGCGAGTTACATCCTTAAAGCTGTCAGTACAATGAAACTGCAAATTTACATTAAAGACATCCACAAGTAAGACAGCATCTCTTAGCCAATGCAATCGTAAAATTCTAGAGCAAGACCATTTAGCACTTTTTCTTGGTGGCCACCTACCTGGGATTGTACTGAGCAGGTTTAAAGGATGCTTGTTTGTTAAGACAGCAATGTACTACAAAAGAAGAACTCAGTTGTGTAACTTAATGACTTCCTAGGTTTAAATATACCCCATTCATTCACTTTGGTTTGGTTACAATCTAATTTAGGGATTGAACAAAGTGTTTAGGCTACCAAATAGCTCGATGAGGAAAAGGCTGTCAGTGAGAGTGCACTATAGAACTCTCAAACATAGCCATTTCGAATTTGGGTCATGTCATCAGACAGCTCTGACTGGGATTGTCAAAGGCGCTGTCTGCTGTAAGGGTAAATCAGCCAGGGGACTCTCAACATTCGGGGAAGCAAGAAATGTTGTGACTAGATGGGGTCCTGGAAGTGACATCAAAGGCAGATATTTCTGCCCTCCAGTAAGTGTTGACTCACTCGCTTGCAGTTTGTGAAATCATGAAAGATTCTGGTTGTAGAGCATGTAGATTTCAAATTTGGTAGACACAAATATCTCAAAAATGTTATTTTAAAATCGTAAAGAAAAAAGGACATACAAATTCATCTGTATCACGTGTTCCAAATAAAAACAAAAATTGAACAGCACAAAAATGTAGAAAGGTCAAATATATGACCGACAATGTTCGATATTTCTTTACATGTAAAGTTGTATTAAGAGAGCTACTAAGTCATGTAGCAAAAGCCTTTCAGCTCTTGCAAGACAAAACTGCCGAAATAAAGACAAATTTGGCCAATTTGCTTAATTTGGTCTTCTTTTATGTTATGGTTTTTTTTTATGTTATGCTTAAAAATGAAATGTGTTCTTGTTTCACTTGTTAGTGAAATCACATCTTTGTTTACCCAGTAACACACAGATAAGCTTAAACATCAAACAGAAAACTGCCATTTGCGGCTACTGCTTGAAGCCTAGATTGAAATAACACCCCAAGATAAATATCCACAATGTTAAAAGTTTAATTTCAAAGGGAAACCACTACAGATGGTTAACAACAATGCATTCTTCATTGTACAATTTTTTTGCAAGGCTAGTTAACAAACATCACATATTATTACATATGCCACCATTTTATTTAATAAAAATCATTGCATGGACGTCTGCTGCGATAATTGTGGTGAAGTTTAGGGCACTGTTTTCATTAAGAGTTAGTTATCGATAGTTCATAAACCATTAGCACAGAGCAGTGGCATAGCAGAAAAAAGGAAAATAAAAGTACTTGTAAGAAAAAGTGTTTTTTTAATTGGCTTGTTCAGATTTTATTCACATTTCCCAACATAACTTTTATAATTCTAATTTTAAATCACTGCTACAACCAACATGTGACCTAAGTACAGCTCATGTACAAGACTTCTTTAAATCGTACCACTGTGGCAGATCTTGCCACAGATACCGAGTGCTGAAGGTATGCCATTTTCTCCTCACCTAAATGAGGTCTTTAAGCATCTATTAGATATGCATCAGAAAGACTGACGTTTCTTGTAACCATGACAGTAGACAACACAATGTTCTTACAAGCTGCCTATAAACAACATACACAATAAGTTAATCAAAGTCACTTTAAAAGATTCTGAATTTAAAAACTAAATAAAAGGTATGACTGGCAACAGAATCAAAACGAACAGAAACAGAAATAAACAAGAATCAATTTCCTTCTATTAAATTCAGTTTTTCTCAGGAAAAGCATTTGACATTCTACATAGAAAAATAATTTTAAAATATTAAAAATGCACAACATATTATATCTTATATCAATAATATTAAAATATTATATCTAATTTTTAGATATAATTTGAGATGGAACTACAGCTTTGGCTGCACACTGTCTCTTGTGCTAAAGGTGAATGCAATAATCAAAACTATAACATTATATATTGTTTCAAGCATGCAATTACCTTCTTACCAGCCTTCTCCTCTCTCTGTTTAACAAATCCTTTATATCTGGGTATCTAAGCATGAGAATAAAACTATAAGGCTCTTTTAAACTTACTACAGAATTAATAAATTGGGTGACCCTATACAGGAAATGAAACAAGCCTGCCATTTTCAGACATGAAATGCATCAAATGAAAGAAAAATAGTAGCAGGATATAATATATCAATTACTGTTTCATACTTCTGACATGTTTTTACATCTCTAGTACCCTGTCCAAAAGTGTGATGTTCCATACATACAACAGCAATCTAGATGCTTAAAGGAAACATTCAGAGGTGTATTATAGGCTAGAAACACTCAAAGAGTAAATAATTTGGAACATGAAGAGCGCTTACG
This sequence comes from Atractosteus spatula, assembly GCF_055471065.1. Taxonomy (NCBI): domain Eukaryota; kingdom Metazoa; phylum Chordata; class Actinopteri; order Semionotiformes; family Lepisosteidae; genus Atractosteus; species Atractosteus spatula. Next base: position 63,345,491 of record NC_142707.1, read on the forward strand.
GCATCACTGCAGACATATGGACATGCCTTCTAAAGACACAACCTCTACAGTGTATAACTGATTAACATTAAAATATGGCTTCAAATACACACTATGTTTTTTTCCTTTTTGGGCCACTAATAAAAAACTGAATACTAACCTCTTCATCCTTTCAATGAACGCATAAAAAAATAACATTATTAATCAGCACTGCATGTGTATCAAAATGAAAACAAAGTAGATTAAAATTAAAATTAAAGGTTTAAGAACAGGGCAATGCACCTATAATGAAGCCTAAGTTTTAACACAGTGAAGGAATATAATAATCTTGGATGATGATGTCACCATCTTTAAGGAATAAACACATGTTCCTTTTAGGTTTTGATTATATAGATCATGAAGATGAGGACTCCAAACCGGTATATGTTTTAATGCTTTTTGTAGATGTCTTAATATTTTTAACATTTTATACACAATAAGATTTTTTTTCCTTTGCTATGTCCCACACTGCATTTTATTTGACTCAAAATCAAAGATTCATTTTTGCTTAGTAAACTAAAACACTTTGGAAATGTGCAATTGACAGGACACATGCTGTACAAATTATATAAGTCCTTGTGGGCTGCAGTCTCTTCTGGTTTGTGTTCTTAATAACCTAAAGGACCTCATCAGTTGTTTAACAAGTTGAAAAGGTCTTCAGCCAAATCCCATTTTTACAGAAGTTCAGAAAAATGCTGCATTCTGGCCCACAAAGCATGGAGCTTTGCATATCAATACTGGATCTTATTAAAAAAAATATTGAAGAAGTTTAAGTACATATCTGCTTCAGCACGTGCAGGCTTTTCTTTACAGTGTGGAATAAACCTTTACCTGTTCCTTTTAAAAAATGATGTTGTACAACTTTCTGGAAGTGATGTACACATTATGAGACGTATTAAAAGCTTACATGGAGGGATGTCCATTGCACATCAAACTGAATGCATGCTATCAACTGTCCAGTCACTGCACATATAGCACAGGTTTGCAGATAATGATCACGCAAATGAGAGAGGACAGTGGTATGGTCTCAACAATGCAATGCACCATACCTTCAAGATGGTCTGCAAAACTGTTTGTTGTAATGATTTGTCAGTCCATACATTACGGAATTATGATTTTTCAAACAAACTATTGGTAAGTTCATGATTACTTGTATTCTCCCCAAAACTCTTTTGGGGTAATCAGAAACTATGAGATGTGCATAGGTTCTTTCACTACTGTACATGCTGCATGTATAAATCAAAAAGCTTTCACATATATATGCATTTTCTACAATCCAGTGTTTAGAGGTGCAAATAGTAAATTCTAATCAGAGATGATGAGAAGAGGTATAAAAATGGAAAAAACATACAATTTAGATTTGTATAATTGCTTATATATTTTTTTTATAATTGTGGTGTGATATAAGTATATATATAATAATTTTATATCCCAGGGGCTTTCTTTGAAAATCTTAAGAGGTCAGAACTCCTATTACTCATGGTGAAAGACTTTGAACTCATTATATGACAAGCTGGTACATTTTTCTTATTTCACTACATAATGGTTTCCATAAATATAATACAAAGGCTCCAGAAATTACCAATTAAAGCAAATGTGGCAGCAACGTAGCCCCAACCTTTGGATAGAAAAGGTCATTTACAGTCAATTATAACTATTGGTATGATAGATAAAAATAGAACACAGCTTGTTTAAATATGATGCCACAAAGAAAGAGTTCAGCTATGAAAGAAAACACCTGTTCAATATTTTCCTGCCTGAATGCAAATATTAAAGAACAGAAATGACAACGTATAATGAGAAATTGTTAGATCAAAGAAACACATCCTTTTAGGGGACTTTCCCAAAAACCTTTGGGTTATTTCCTCTTCAAGGTTTTACACAAATGCTTGAGTTAATATCTGGGACAGACCAGGGACCAGGGACCCTCTGCAAACTGCTTTTATACAGCAATGACCAATGGAACATAATCTGCATTCTCTAGAAGTTTATTTCTGACCCAAAAATTACTTCAGTCCAATAAAATCCTACAACTATAAACCTTAATTATTACTTGCATAAATCACAGTTATGTGATTGTGTTTTGATTGTTCAAGAATGGGTGGTTATAAACCTCAAATCAGTTACTTACCAGCAAATGAAATGATTTATATAGGCTAGAAATGTGGGCAAGCCATTGAACCCTTGTGTTCCATATATATTCTAACTAGTTTGAAAAACCCTTCAGTTTGAAAATTGCATGACCAAAACAAACAGGTGATTCAATATATTGCTAAAAGTATTCAAATCACAGTGCACAGAACACACTATCAGTAGTGCAATGAAGACCAAACAGGGTCTCTTTCACAGAAGGCTGTGTCATATAGACACATCCAAAGTTTAGATGCATGTCATGTAATATCACATGCATAAAACCACAATTAAACATGTCAACAAGCAAAAGACATATGTAAAATGCAGCCCTTAAAACTAGGCCTATGGGTTCACTACATGCAAAAGACATGAATAGGCAGCACGAATGAGACTTTGTAAAGAATGAGAGCACATGGTATTCACAGAAGAGTTCTAATGATAATGATAATGTTGCCATATAAAATTTCTTGCATTAGGAATTCGTCTTTTTGCATACCCCAGCTTGCTCTTCATGAGACACAGGCACACAGACAGGGAGAGAAGCTTTGGGTCAGAGCGCAGGGTCAGCCATTGTACAGTGCCCCTGGAGCAGTTGGATTAAGGGCCTTGCTCAGGGGCCCAACAGAGTAGGATTTCTCTGCCGGCTGCGGGATTTGAACCGACAACCTTCAAGTCACAGGCGCAGATCCTGGGCCACAGAGCCAACGCTCCGCCCCAAATTCTAAAAAAAAAACTTCTAAAAAAACTTCTAACCATATAAATTATCTGAACTCTTAAGACTACTAAAGCAGAGCTACAAGTTGAGCTTCATCTAATTGCCAAAGTTGCTGGAGAAAGGTGCTGTTACTAAAGAAGAGAGGAATAAAAAGGGGAGGGGGGGGATACTTAACAGGCTTTATCCTATGAATTTCTCCTTTCCAGATGTCTCTACTCACTTCTAGTCTATGCACAACATAGTCTATAAAGTCTAAACAGATTCTGACATTTTAGAGCACTGTAAAACTTTTCTTTGCATTTCCTGCAAAGGCAATATTTGTGCTAATGGCACTGAAAGTGCAGTTCTGCAGATAATATCTTAAGAGCTGCACATTTTTCTGTGCAAGCTGTATGCTGTTAATTTCCAGTACTCATTCATTGAAAGCAATCACCTCTGTGAATACCAACTAATCTATAGTTGAACAGCATCTTACAGAATGGTATTCACACATTTCTTAAGACTTTTAAGAACAATTTGTAAATCAGGGCCAGTATTGTCTCAAACGAAGGCCTCTAACATCCTCTGATTAAGACTGCATTTATATAACTGACTCTACAAAACAGTGTATTTCACTGAATATAAACGTGTTAAAAAAGCAGTGCTAAAATTTAAGACTGAAATGGTGTAAGTGTAAGTAACATAAAAAATAAAATATTTATCAGAACAGAAAGAAGTCCTAAAACACTTCATAATTAAAAAATTAAAGGCATTCCTACCTTGCTGGCTGGCTGAGAAGTAGTACTTCTTTTCTCCTCAGTAGACTTACCAGGCAAGTGAACAATGTCAGAGACATCATTTGCAACCTTGTTGAAAAAAGATCGAATAGTCAGTCTCCACAATGACATTTTAGTAGTGATGTTTTATGACTGGCCAGATAAGCAAAGCCTGTATATGTATTTATTTTAATGCATGGTAAACCCATTTGGCAATGATGGAATTGCAAAATCATTAAAAAAAAGGGAATAAGCGATTGTAAATTAAACAGTATAACACCTAATCTAAAATGAAAAATGAAAACAAAATGCCTCATTTTCATTGAGTCTAAAATAATTTAAAGAAAATTAGGCAATTAAGTAAGGCCTGGGCTAATCTGAAACTTTAACCCAACTGCAAACAGAAAATTCTCACTTGTTGGGTGATTTTTTGTTTGCATGAATATTCTTCCATACTCAACTGAAAGCCACAATTAGGCCCTGACTGTATGCAGTTGTTTTGCGTGCGTTAGCTCTCCCTTTGGTTACGTCTAGAATGTAGATGTGTCAGATGTCACACATCAAAGGTCACAGTGGATGCTAAGGTGAGGTACAACCTGCTTTAAAGGAAATCTGGAATATTCTCCCTTTAGGCATATTTAAATTTTTTGCACATCACTTGCACATCTGGGAAGTGCCTCCTGATGATCTACGTACAAGATGTGACTCACTGCCTTGTCTTTTATGTGACATATGCACATTTATTTCAGTACCTGTCACTAGCAATAAGAAAAGCATGCTATGCTAATCTGCATCATACACTTAAAGTTAGAAAATCGATCATTTCAAGTAAATATGATTGATAATTGCTTTCACTTTTACTTGAACGGTGTTGCTGCATATACTGAATTCCACTGGATATTAAATTATTACGTTAAATCCACGCAGCACATATAAAATAAATCACCATATTAGAATAAGTTTTAGAAATATTCTACAAAAATGTGCCATCATGTTTTATGATTCAGAAGACACTTTTTTCCCCAATTACCAATCATAATGATAAAATTACAAAGTTTTTAGCAAGTGTCTTGTTTCAGTTGATATCTGACATATTAAAATGTGTAAAGGGGAGAATAGCTGGAAATCCCTATAAAACGGCATGCACACTCACCTTATGAGTTGTGCAATTTCAGAGCCACAGCCTTCTTCTTCTGCACATTAATAACTCTAATACAATTGATATATATATGACTGAATATGCTTGCAAAATGTATGCATTAGCGCCTAACTGGCAAGATGACTTGTCCGAAAACTGTAGAACATCAAATACAATGAAGCTTGTTTTGGACCATTTAAAATAAACAATGTTCGCCCAAAAAATAAGATATACAACAAAGAGTACGACAGCACACATTAGGAGACACTATAATGGCTCACGCTGTAGTTTAACTTTTCTCAAGGCTCACTACAAATTCAGGAAATAAAGAGGAAGAGGCACACAACGTGAACAGAATTATAACTTTTCAATGCATACATTGCTTGAAAGTGAGACTTAAACATTGCTCATCACTTTTTACTTATGTCGTGCAACCATTAGAATGCTTTTGGGGACAAGTGTTAAAACGTGCATTTTGTTATATTACTGAAATGTGCAACATTTCTGTCAAACAGAAAGACCTTCCAATCTTAATGTTCAAAGTGACACTTACCACACTTCTACATTGGATGAATAAACGCTTGTACATCCCCAGAAACTCATGGAAGTCTATTGCTACAGCATTTCCAAAATAAAGAAAAGCCAATATTAGAATAAATATTAAGATAATTAAATTTCAACTGTAGAAAAAGGACATACCAGTTCTGTTTTCAAAACCATAGACTGATACAGAAAAAAGTTTATTTAACTTCAGAGCTCAAGATAAGCAACTTTATTATTCACAAGTTATAATAGCATATATAGTATTGGCAGCAATAGCAATACTAAATATTTATACGAGTTAAACAAGTAGTATGAAAGGAAGAAATCCCTTTTCTGAACATTCTAAATTATCAGAAATGAATGTTTTAACTACGTGCAGCACGATAACAGAGGTTTGGACCTTGAGTATTTGTGCTTGCAGGTTGATAATGAAAGTGATTACAATACCACTGGTTAATAATCAACAAACATGCATAGACATTTTTACATTTTCTTTCTAGAGGTTTTCCAATTTTCCAATTACTCTTTATTCAAGGCAAACATCTTAACATATTTTCTCTTCTTTTTCCAAACAGCTAATTCAGGTAACTAACAAAAAGGTATTTAAAAGTTCTACAGCTTGAGTGTTTTCCAGCATATCTTTATCAATGATGATTCAGTGAATATGAACCTTGTCCATAAAACTGAAAAACTAATTAGCCAGATTATACTTACAATTACTGAAGTCTTTGTCCATAGCTCTGAACTCATCTGTTAGGTATCTCTCCAGCATATTCCTTTAATTTAAAAAAAAGATAAAAGCTGTAGTCATATAAGATAATTATGTATTTTCTGTTTGCTCAAATAACACCTAAATAATTTGCAAGTACTTTTTTCATACCACTCATCAGATGCCTTTTAAATTGAAAAAAAAATTAATGTCTACTTTCAATTTACAACCACTGCCTTGTGGTACAGACAGCAAGTGCCACCCATCCTATTCAGGTGCCTCGGTTCTGCATCCCTTGCATTCACACATTACAGCAAGTACACAAGTGGTCTAAGAAGCCTGTCCTAATAGTAATATTTTGCACGTCTAATATTAGGTTTAAATGAGGACATGTGCTGCATTACTGAAATATTAAGGGTTTTCTTCTTAATCTGTTTTATGGAGTTCAGACTAAACTAAAAAGCTAAGAAAAAGTGCAACAACAACAGTTTGAGAAAATCTGGCATCTTAATATTGATTGTGAAAAGAATATAACTGTGAAAAATGTATTTTTTATTCTAAACATTAAAATTGTGCAAAATTATCTTAAACAATTAGTAATGTTAAATATTTTTTTCAAAATCTACCCTTAAAATGTGAACATTTTAATTATGAAAATTTTCACTGCATATCTTTGTCTTCATTAACTAAAAGACCTACAAAACTAAATGACAGCTATAATACTTCATTTTACATTCGAATACCTAAGTTTTCTATTTGTACTATTAAAGCATTTAAATAAACACAGAAGGAGGGACAGAATTAGACTTCACAGCCAGTCATTATTCTATGTCTAAACTAAAAATCGAAACTAAAAAAGATACAGGAATGCATTGTAATATAAAAGGACAATTGCATCTTCAGAATCTGCAATATTTAAGAATGTGGGAAGATTCATAAAGAAGCAGCATGTCCATATACAAATCTCATCTGAACATTTCTGCAGGCAGCTGTTTATAAATGGATTTATAAGTTTACATAATACTGCAGCATGCCTTTTTACCACAGACAATTATTTTTTATTGTAACTTTTAGTTTTTCACGTTTACTTAAAATTCAAGTTTAATGTAAATGTATTCAAAATAAAATAAGCTAAGAAAAAGGTGATTGTAAGTAATTTTGTATCGTTCAACAGCTAATGTTTTTAACTATTTCAACACAAGAAATAAAACTATGACTATAATTCTAAATTCTGTTTTTAAAAAAGTTAAACTTACTTGTGAAAGTTAGGAAAAAGATCAGTGAAGACAGTTCTCAATTCATCTTTGCTTATCTCACCATTTTTGTCCTGAAAAAAGCATATGCATTGTAAAAGGCTAATATGTTTGCAGCCAAAATAAACTTATTTGAAGTCCATGCTAAGACAGCTAAGAATAAGAAAAATAATTGCTCAATGGACACTGCACTGTTTGCGTGCTTTCAAAAACAACTGTAGTTTCTGTGATAACATCAAAGCAGAAAAGAAAGGTATAGCAATATGTAATATTAATTATTTAATAATAATAATAATAATAATATTGATACAAAAAAGTTATTCAATTATTACTTCAAGAGCCTTGCAGGATCATAACTAAAGTAAACTTGAATGATTAAATGTGAAACTTTCAAAGCAGAAAAGATAAAAAGAGAGAACATCAAATACTCTAGACAAATACAGCAGTTTCAATACCTGTAAGTTAAATTATGAATGTTTAAACTTCAAACTTTAAAGATGTAAAAAATGTGCCAACCCTGTAATGCAAATGTTAATTTAAATTAGAAATAGAAAAGTATTGAAAGTATTTACATAAACTTGTTTATATAACTATAACAATATATTACCTTGTCATAATGGTCAAAGTTTTTCCTAGCATCAGCAATCTGTTTAGGTGATAGTTCCTGGGGTACAAAATATAGGTTCATTTTAAAGGAGAACATAAAAGAATATGGTGGTATACTAAAATATATATAAAAAACATTAATATCCAAAATTCTAAATCCTAAAGGTGTTATATATTATTTAATAATGTATTATTTAAAGTGTATTGAAAAACATAAAGCACTAAAAGTGCTATTACAGATATGAAGAAAAAATTGAAACTCAAACCCTAAAGAACTATTCTAAGCAGAAAGGATGTGTACAGCTTTTAAAAAAAGTAACCCATGAGAATGCTAGTTTTTCCTTTTTGCTAAAATAGTACTCCTTTATACTTGTATGTATCTGTAACAGTTTACTCTTTTTACATAAAATATTTTTCCAGTGATTAAAGTAAAACTACCGAAACACTTAAGAAGAACAGTGGAAATGAAAAAAAATGCCACTTCAACTGTAGTAAGTAGGACATAACCCAGTTTTGCTGAAACTTTCTGATCAACAGGAAGACAAATCATATTTTTTCTACAAGTGAAACACCTCTAAATTCTTAAGTAAAACCAAGTAACAGCCCAAAATGAAGAGATACCTCTGGGGGGCAGGCAATGTCAAGATGAAATTTTAGCATAGCAAGGAACAATTTTAAAGAATATGAAGGACAGTGCCAATTTAACTAAAGACAGTTTTATTTGACTATTTTAAAGATAAACACATGTATTAAGGTCTTTTCCTTTCCAATTATCCTTTGTACTTCTGTCCTTGCAATCACCATCTCTAGACTGCCAAATGTAATTTTACATCTGTTTGCAGAGACCAGAGGACAAAGCGATAAGTGTTCTGGCAGAGAAAGGATAAATGAAAAAAAAATCAAAGAAAGATGCAGTACCTTAGGAATATGAAGAGCCCGATCCCCCTGAAGCAGAAAGGTACACATTAAAAGTAGAGCAAAATCACAGTAAAGAAAACAAGATTTTTTTAAAAGTTAGAAATATACAAATACCTTGTGTCAAAGAATATTATTTATTTTAACAACTGCCACCTGTTACATTACATGCAATCCACTAACACCATCAACCAGACCTCTTCATATGCTGATATCATCAGATCTAGTGTAGATACTGTGGCTAAAACATCACCTTGCTCAATGGTCCACTTGACATTTTGACTTTGAAGGTCATGAAAGAGTATAAATAAATTAATGAGAGTACAAACAGCAGGTGACTTCTCCCTCTAGGCACTGAGGAACATTCTTTTGTATAAAACCAGGAATTGGTTTTAAATCTTGCCGAAATCATTCTTGTTTAAACTGGCATTCCTACAGATTATATGACGTACATTGTATACTAATATTATATCTTAGTTTTGTTTATATTTAGAGTTACTGTTTAATACTTCTGATATTGTTGCCTGAATGATAATAAAAAGAATCATTTTTATCAAAAGTATTAATCATGCTTTGAAAACAATTTAAGCACAAAATTAAGAGACTTAACTACATATGTGACTTATATGAAACAGAACTTCACTGCGTTAATTTAATATCTCTGCACATTAAATGATATATTTCTAATGTAGTGCTGTCTGACACAGTTTGTGATTTGATGATTTGTGTAGTAACTAAATTTAACTCATGAAAACAGACTGAGAACTTTTTGCCCAAAGCATGGGTAATCTACATTTAAAATTCCTACAACTTTACCTGCTCTCAGCTTGAATCACTGTTGTAAATGTAGCCACAGTATTTTGAGACCTTTTGATAACAACACATTGAATTGTATAAATTATAAACCAGAGAAACCAAGATAAAGGCATTCACAGAGATGATTAGATAGGAAGGAAGGCACTAAAACACAAAGTATGAACAGGGCTTTTCTCATGTTGGCATTTATTTTGCTAGATGGTGATCAACAAAACACGAAATCCTAGATTAATGGACATTTAATTTAGGGTCTCTATAGTAACACTTTATAACATTTAAAGAAGTGAGGGCTCACAATTTGTAATGAGAAGAATATAAAACCCAAACAGTGTTAAAAAAGCACTCAGCATTAATCTAGATTAGTAGACTGTCTTTATCTGTTGCAAATAATTACATTAGAAAGTTCCACACTTTGAAGTGCATGTGAGAACATTACAGGAAAATTGATGCAGCACAGATAACTCTCATAAACCACTGACAGATCAGGTGCTTTCATCAGCATCATTGCGCAATATACTGTATATTTTCAGAACAGATATATGCATAACGACTAATACATTTCAATCTTAAAGAAAATCACATTTCAGTACAGCAATGTAATGAATTGTTAATTCAGCAATCATATACTATATTCCAGCTAGAAACTAGAACATCATTTATGCAATGTATATTTTTTATCATATGCAGACAAAATGAGCAGTGCTACGCTACGCAGAAGAATAATGAAGTTAGTGACCAAATACAGATAGGCACTTCTAATGACTGGATGGAACACAGAGTATGTTTTCCCCAACACAATATAATAAAAAATTCATGAATTTCTAAATAAATTGTCCATTATATTCTGCTTATTATTCATATTACTCACATGACCACAAATACAATTTACTTTATTGTAAAACAAAATGGATCATTTTGACATGTTGCTATCTCAATACTTTTTGAGGGCACTATATTTGTCAAGCTACCTTTCAGACCACCAAGCTCCAGAGACCACCGACAGCAATGTGCTCCCAGTGTCCCCAGTTAGACCCACAGTCCAGGACTTACCTCTGCAAAGACGGAGCTCTTCTCCTTGTGGCGGCCTCTCCTTATTACCTCCAACAACAGCGGTGTAACCTTATTTCCCTCAGGCTCTGTAATGCCCAGCTCCTTGGCCACAGCCTCTCGGTTCTCTAACCCATTTAGCTGCACAAAAGCAAACACACAAGGTCCATACCACATTGCTGAAAAAAACAGAAGCAGCTATAGACTTTAGAACACAGTTTCACATTTTAACCTTTAAGATATGAAAGAAGTAGAAAGGATTTTAAAGGAAAACAGAACCGACTGTGGGGCTTTTCAATTAAATGATCCAATTCATGTGCTATGCTGCCACCTGCTGGCAGTCCTTCCTCTACTAACAGCCTTCTACCATCAAAAAAAAACCTCATTCCTGGTAAGGAAACTACAGCCTATCTACAATCATGAGGAGCAAGGTGGGACTGCACCCTGGACAGAATGACTGACACACACACACAAGCACAAAGGGACAATTTAGGGACACTAACTAATCTAGCCAGCATTATTTGGGAAGTGGGACACCCTCACGCAAACACAGAGAGAAAATGTAAACTTCACAAAGGCGGAAATCACTCCCACTCCAGTAGAATGCATAGTTCAAAAACATTACAAAATCTGAGTGGAAACATACAAGAACAGCTCCAGAAGTGTATATTCTATTGCTGAACCCAATCAGAGAAGCGGGACCAGCTCCAGTAATGTTACAGTATTAAAATATTAAGACTTTGAAAATTAAGATATTTCTAATTTCAAACTCTTCAAAAAAACTTTAAACATTCCATATTATATCAATAAACATACTCACCGTGTTTATCTCCGGTTGAAAAACAGCCAATGTGAAATCTAAGTTAAAAACCTGCAGAAAATCCATGATGAGGCTGACCACCAAGCGCCCTGAGAGGGAAGAAGAGCAAAACAGTACATGCCATCAAATTAAAATAAATAATTCAAGACAAAAACAAGGTGTGACATCATTAGTTCATAAGATTTTAGTGTATTCTACAAATAGCATAGGCTGATAATGCTTCAGTTACTATCTTATACTGAATTAATGCATGCTTCCCTTGGTCAAATGCCACTTTGACATTAACATTAATTTGTCAGATCTGAAATATTCACCAGTCTTGAATAAACAATAGACTAAATGATAGCCAATCACAGTTGAAGAAACCACTTACAGTACATTCATTCCTGTTAACACCAAGTTGGCTTGCTAAATCGCTTACAAGTTTACTTTCCAGTCTGATACAAATTCTCTATGTACTGAAATGTAATTACAGGCAAATATGCAAGTTTATTCAACCTTTCATTTGCCAGGTGGGTAAGCATGTGCACGACACTTTCCTAAGAAATGGGATAACTCTTTTTTTTTTGTGTGAGAATTACAACAGAAAACTAGAATGACAGGAAAAACACATGACATCTTCCCACCCTTCTAGCGTTTCAAGGCATCTTCTAGGCCAGGAAAGAGACCGTATAAAAACTTACCATCTTTGGTATTCAAAAACTTTTTTAAGCTTTCATTGACCAAAGGTGTTCTACTCTGCAAAAGAAAATATTCAAGAAAATGAGTAATTAGAGAGTATGTATAAATGATTTATTGATGTATAAAAAGAATTGCAGTAAATAGTTTAGCTACAGGACACTGACCATTATATTACAGAGATCCAACACATTTAATATAAAACACTGCTGAAATGTGAGAAATGATTTTACATTATTTGATAGAAAATATGTAAGTAAAAAAAAACTTACTTCTATTTTCTCTTGTTCCTCCAAAGCAAGAAACACAGCAGCCCGTAGTTCAGCCTATAAAATAACAAACAAAATTTCTAGTATGCAGTGCATTAGGGAACAATGAAATTCAATTTTGAATGAAACCAGAATACCTTGAGCACTAAACTGTAAATGATTTTCTAGCTGTCACATCAATGATCTAAACAATAATGAAATACATAATTATGTCATTTGGCAGTCTGACAATTTGCATTTGGAAAAAAATAAAAATTATTCATATTCTTTGATATTGTCAGATCTAGTGTATATGATGTCTAATGTCTTTGCTATAAGTATGTATACAGTAGAGTCTGTAAGTATTTGGACAGTGACACAATTTTTGTTGTTTTGGCTCTGTACACCAGCAAATTGGATTTAAAAATGAAACAATGACTAGGATGTTTAAGTGCAGAATGTCAGCTTTAATTCATGGGTATTTACATCTTTATTGGATGAACCATATAGGAATCACAGCCCATTTTATACATACAGAGGACCAAAAGTAATTGGACAATTGGCTGCTCGGTTGTTTCTTGGCCAGATGTGCGTCACTGCTTCTTTAGTTCATGCACAAGAGAGCTAACAAAAGATCAAGAGTTCATTCTAGATGTGGCATTTGCATCTGGAGTCTGTTGCTGTTGTCTCTCAAAGGACCAAAGAAGTGTCAATGCCAGGAAAGGGGCCATTATGAGGCTAAAAAATTAAAATAAATCAATCAGAGACATAGTCAAAATATAAGGTGTGTCAAAATCAACTGTTCAGTACATTGTTAAGAAGCACAAATGCACTGGTGAGCTTAGCTAAAGCAAACGACCTGGTAGACCACAGTAGTGGATGACCGAAGAATACTTTCAATCGTGAAGAAAAACCCCTTTTCAACTGTTGAACAGATCAGGAACACTCTCCAGGATGTAGGCATAGATGTGTCAAAGACCACCATAAAGTGAAGAATATACCAGCATAATCTCAGAGGGTTCACCACAAGATGCAAACCACTGTTGTGTTTTCAAGAACAGAAAACAAGAACAGAAACACAAGGCTACAGTTGTCTAAAAAGTACATAAAAAAGCCTGTAGAGTTCTGGGACAAAGTTTTATGGACCAATGAGACGAAGAATTACCTGTACCAGAGTGATAGAGAGAGGAAAGCGTGGAGAGAAAAAAAGGAACTGCTCATGATTCAAAGCATACCACCTCATCTGTGAAACATGGTGGAGGTAGTGTCATGGCTTGGGCCTGTATGGCTGCCAGTGGAATTGGCTCACTTGTCTATTGATGATGTGACTGCAGATGGATGAATTCTGAAGTGTACAGAAGCATCTTATCCGTTCAGATCCAACCAAATGCCTCAGAACTCACTGGACGGTGCTTCACTTTGCAGCAGGACAATGACACCAAACATACTGCTAAAGCAGCTAGGGAGTTTTTTAGTGGAATGTTCTTGACTGGCCACGTCATTCAGCTGACCTGAATCCCACTGAGCATTTCACTTACTGAAGGCAAAAAGCCCCCGAAACAAGCAGGAACTGGAAATGGCTGCATTACAGGCCTGGCAGAGCATCAGCAGGGAAGATACCCAGCGTCTGCTGATGTCTATGGGTCGCAGTCTTCAGGCAGTTGTCGACTGCAAAGGATTTGCAACCAAGTACTAACCATGACAATTTTATTTAAGACTATGTTGATGTGTTCAATTACTTTTGGTCCCCTGAAATGGGGCGACTATGTTAAAAAAGGGCTGTGGTTCCTATATGGGTCACCCAATTTAGACGTAAATGCCCACGAATTAAAGCTGCCATTCTGCACTTTAACCTCACAGTCATTGTTTCATTTCAAATCCAAAGTGCTGGAGTACGAGCAAAAACAACCAAAATTGTGTCACTGTCCAAATACGGACTGCACTGTAAGCAATGTGATCAGGAATACAGGTTAATTGCTAGCAACATCCCTAATGTTCACATCACAACCCGGCCTCATTACGTATGGATGTATGACGTTAAGTCCTTTTACCTTGAATCACTTGAATATGAGTATCGGACCGCAGAAACAAAATTCGCATATCCACGGGGAACACCTTACATTTCGGAGTAAATTATTGGCAACTATCTCGAGAAGTGTTTTTAAGCTACTGATACCACTCCAATTCATCGTGCAACACAAAACACATTCATGGCGTACTCTTAACGTATTATCAAGTCGAAGTCACAAACTTAGTAATGTTTGGTTTACTTCTCTCTGATTGTCTGTTGTTACCAATAAACTACCAATGTTTTAATCGCATAAAATGTTAATCTTATCTTAGTTATACTCGCCACCATAAAGTATCAACACGGCCGTTTTAAACAGATGCAGGTAAAAAAACAACTCGGGAACAGGAAGCGGCCTTGTTAATAAACACCACCAAACAACTGTGCTCCATTGTAAAAGGACTGTAATGAAAAAGACTGTTGATTAAACAATAAACATATGAAAGCATGACACATTCGCCCCCATTCCCTTACCTTGATTTTATTCAAAACCCCACTGTTTTCCAAGTTTTGGATGAGCAGGTCTCGAAGCTCAGTATCCTCCTCGGCGGCAGACATGTTTCACCTAGACAACCACACACACACGCCACGGTCTTGTGATTCAGAATCGCACGTTCTACACACAGCTGGCGGTCCTGTTTTGCTATGTTTCTAAGGGTTCTAATATTTTAAATAAAAAATGAGTTTATATTATGTGTATTATGTTATATTATTTAATATATTATACTCTATAGCGGTTATATGTTAAAAACGTGGAAAGTACCACGAATGAATTGAGCAAATGTAGCGTTGCGCTTTACATTGCTGTACAAATACAAATACTTGAATTCAAGCTCACGCAATATGTTTTCGTATAACCTGACAACTGATTTATGCCAATTGTAGACCGCAAATTGGTGACACAGCATACCATGTTTACGATTGTAACTGTAGGGTAAGATTAAAAATTGTGATAAAATATTACTGATCATCCACCCATTTTCTTAACGGCTTCATCCAGTTCAGGGTGGCGGAGAAATTATACATTTAATAATAATAAAAGTACTAAGATGAAAGTAGGTTCCAATTCTATGCGATGCTTAACCCACATGAACACATTTAGAAATATAATGAATAGAATACATTTTGGAATAAAATGAAATATTCATTAATGGATTAAAAAGATTATGTAAAAATAAAATACAAAAAGTTAAGGAAATAAGAGAAGATGATAACACACACATATGATTTATTAAAGAAATATACGGTGGTATCACATTACATTATTAACGGGTCCACATACGTTTCATGACGATGTGGCGACACCTAGTGGCCGGTTGAAGAGACCGAGAGCCCGGTGTTACAGAAGGAGAAACAGAAAGCAGGAGTGGGAAAAACTGGGAAAGAAGGGGAGACTGGGATGATGATGATGATAATAATAATTATAATAACAATAACAATAATAATAATAATACTAATGTTATTAATTTTTATTAATAATAATATTAATTATAATTATGGATAATAATTGCTTACACTTATATAGCGCTTTTCTGGACACTCCACTCAACGGGCTTTACAGGTAATGGGGATCCCCTCCACCACCACCAATGGGATGACAGAAGAGACAGAAGTGGAGTGGTATTTGTGGATTTGCATAACTTATTTGTATTTAATTTAACATGTGTCATATGCAAATATTTTCACTTTATTTAATTCTTGTGAGAAAAAGTTATTTTTCTTAAGTCCAGCCAATTGCATGGACTCAATAAGTGGCCTGTCGGGGTCCTGGAGAGCCACAATCCTTTGGCTCACCCTGCGGTCATTATCTCCTGAACATAATCCTCTTGACTACTGAAGTGGGTGACTTTCTCAGTTAGCTACAGTAGTTCAGAGGTGATATGAAATGAAAACATGAATGAAACCAAGCACCTTGTACAGTACCTATGAACATAAGAAGTTATGACATGAGTGAGGAACATTCTGAAAACATTTGGCCTTTCTAGATTTTATTTAAAATAATCTCTTAAAAGAAGAGCTACTGCATCTCTGTCTCATGGAAATATAAACAGTGCTTCAGAACGAATGGAAAAGCAGCCTTTTCTTACTTCGTAATACCTGCTACGGTATATGACACACTAAGACAGTTAATGGTAAGCCGTACAATGAAAGACTGTAGTAGTAGCCAAACAGCTCTGTCAATTGCATGTACAGTGATTGATATATATTTGGTGTAATAATAATTGCTTACACTTATATAGCGCTTTTCTGGACACTCCACTCAAAGCACTTTACAGGTAATGGGGACTCCCCTCCACCACCAATGTGCAGCATCCACCTGGTGGCCAGAACGCTCACTACACATCAGCTATCAGTGGGGAGGAGAGCAGAGTAATGTAGCCAATTCATAGATGGGGATTATTAGGAGGCCATGATTGGTAAGGGCCAATGGGAAATTTTGGCCAGGACACTGGGGTTACACCCCTACTCTTTTCGAGAAACACCCTGGGATTTTTAATGACCACAGAGAGTCAGGACCTCGGTTTTACATCTCATCCGAAGGACGGCGCCTGTTTACAGTATAGTATCCCCGTCACTATACTGGGGCATTACTAACACCTCTTCCAGCAGCAACCTTAGTTTTTCCCAGGAGGTCTCCCATCCAGGTACTGACCAGGCTCACACCTGCTTAGCGTCAGTGGGTTGCCAGGTGTGAGTTGCAGGGTGATATGGCTGCTGGCCGTAAATACAGGTGTAGGGCTAGAATTCGCATTCTGACATGGGGTTAAATGATTTGGAAGAGTACTAAAGCTCCTTCCTACAGCTGACACACTGTAGTTTTTATAGGTGCAGATCCTTGGGATACCCCTGCCTATATTACTATAGACCTTTTGCTTATGTTCTGTATTTCTTAGATTAAATGTACTGTATAGAACCTTCTCATTTCTGCCATTGCAAATAATTAAGGCTTAACATTGTATGAGATGTGATTCAGGACCCAATCCCCATATCTGTTGTTTTTTTTGCTGTATCATCCATTGTAGCCAACCAGAGTAGCTCTGTATATATGTTGTAGTTAAGGCTTTCTCAGAACATGTAAAATATATATTCTACCTGGAAGCTATCTTTGGGGAATTCTTTAATTTATTTTGTCTTAAAGTTACTGTGAAACTGGAAGATACACAATATACATTATAAGTTTTCTCAGTTCCATCTTGTAAAAAGATAATGATGTAGTTTATCAGGTAGTGCAGTATCTTCATCACGCCACAGTAGGAAAAAAAACTTTATTTTGTATAAACTAATTAGAACATCCAATCATAGCATATGTATTGCTTAAGTTGATGAAATTATACAAATTAACACTATTTGGGTAAGAGAGGCCCTTTGAAACATGTTAATCTGAAAACTTATTAAAAAACTTGAAAGCTTGATAGATACTTTATTGATCCCATGAGGGAAATTGCAGGAAATTGCTTGCCTTATTTTTGTAGCTTTAATTCAACCGAGAGCATCCCTTAATTCCTTAAAACATTTAATGAATAAAAGATATTTATAAATTCAGGTAGTGACTTATCTTACACCTAAGTTTCTATGCTTTTATAATATGAGCTCAGGTTTGTGTTTCTTGGAATAGTCTGGCCAGTGAATGAGAACCTAGCTAGCTTCAATTGCCTTCTGGGGAAAAGAGCAACAGTTTTCTTTTCTGGTACATGTCATCGAGAGAAAATACAGCATCAGCAAGAAACGTAGGCAAGTAAGGAAAGGCATAAAATAAAACCTTTTCAAACATGTTTACTACCAAATACCTAGTTTTTGGTCTACGAGATGTAAGAGCATCTACCATAGCATCTATGACCATGTTAATGTCTTGAATCCCTTCCCTTCTTAGTTTTGTAGCATATTCAGTGACCAGCTCAATATATTGTCTGTTAAATGTCTGTTTTTGCTCCTCATCAAACCGATTCCAGATGTCCTCAGCCATTTTCTCCTGCAGAATATTAGTCACTGATCCAAAGTTGCCTGGTTGGATGATACTGACCTATAAAATGAAGCAAATAAATAGTTTAGAAATATTTTTCATATGTGGAATCCCCCCAACTAAGAATATCTAAATGTGTCATGTGAAACCACTCTCACGACACTGAGACTTTGGCTCTAGCCAGTACTCAGATAGGTAGTCTCTAGTGATAATGCATTAATTAGAAAGCAGGTAACCTTTTTTCTAGGTACTAAAGTGATGCCTCAGATTGGGTGGTAGGATTTATTGAGTTAATATTCTTTTCAGCTTTATTGTTGTGTTAGGATAATAAACCTAGTTTCCACCAACACTTTAGATATAAAAAAAATATAGTGCCCAACTCACATTGGATAGCTATTACGTGTTTCCTTATTTATGACCCTTTCAAACCATCACAATTTCCAGGAACAGGTAAAAGTGTATTCCGTACTGAAAGGAAAAAAAAAGACACATCGTTTCAGCTTTGGAGCCTTCTTCGATGAAGCCTTTGCTACCTGAAGAAGGCTCCACAGCCAAAACACTGTGTCTCTTTTCTTTTCAGCATGGAATAAATCTTTACCTGTTCTTTTACAGCCTGTGCTTGCTGATGCAGCTCCCTACTTGTCATGTCCAGCTCATTGTGTAGAGTCTGTGGCATTCTAGTACTTGAGATGCCTGCAACACAGTACCAGAACTAACTCATATGGCAATTTCTCAATTATTGTGAAGCATTTTGGATCTAGGCCCGATACAAACCTTTTTATAGGTTGATTTATATACTGTAAGTCTGGCAGTCAATTATATGATCTTAGCAAACAGCAGGTCTTACTGTACGTCTATGGAAAAATAGACATTTCTATTTGCACATCCACACACCTACATTCATTATTCAATATTTAAATGCAATCTGTACAATTTCACCACGTAAATGTTCACCCTCATGTGGAGCTGGATATGAATTTTGTTGAATTTTTCTAAACAAAGCTCGCAAAAATCAAGCCTGCTATTCTCAGCAAATTTGCTTCCTTTTTCGAACAAGACGTATGTTGAAGATTTTTTCCTGAATTACCTTTACACCAAAGCAGGCCATTTCAACCCTTAAGCAGTCAGCAAAAGCTTCTACAGCTCTTTTAGTGATACTGTACGGACCCATGTTTGGGGCGTAAAAAAAAGCCAAAATGCTGGATACAAACACCATGCGGCCTGGAAGAGAAAAAAACAACAACACACTACTCAGCAACCACCACATTTGTTTTGTAAAATGCTTTCAAGATTATACTGTTTTGATACATACTGTATAAAAATGAATTTCTGGTAGAACAGAAGACGGTGTCTCATTGAAATTTTACAGTAGAGATATACTGGTGTGAAACATATTAGAAACAAATTAGAGCAGCACTGTGATGCAGTGGTTAGCATTGCTGCTTCACAGCACAGGGTTCCTAGGTTCAATTTCTGACCTGGGGTGCTATCTGCATGGAGTTCATGTGTTCTTCCTGCATTTGTGTGGGTTTTCTCCAGATGCTCCCGCAGTCCAAAGACACACTTTAGTACAGTAGGTTTATTGGTAGGTTTTAACATTTGGTATGTTAATTGGCCTGTGGGAAAACTGGCCCTGGTATGAGCTTATGTGTGTGCCCTACAATGGACTGGCTTCTCATCCAGAGGGTATCCTGCCTTGTGCCTGTTGCTTGCTGGGATAGGCTCTGGCTCCCCTGTGATTCTGAACATGATAAAGTGATAAGAAAATGGATGGATGGGAAGAAACAAATTAAATCAAACGTGAACAAAGTTTCTGTATTATGTGTATTAAATTGTTAATCAAAATAATCAAAGGGTCTTTGTTTTGTATTGTTTCAAGATACATCAGTACACTAAAGTCTCCCAACAGGAAAGCTTCCATGTTGTTTTAATAAGAGAGTTAAAATGCAATTCATTGGTAAAAACAAAAATTAAAGTCCTTTCTGAGCTTTGTTAAGCTACTTCATTTTTATTTTATCGTAACTGTTTTATATCTGTGATGCCCATCATGTTGATTTAAAACAAGTCGTTTGCCAAGGAATGTGTATTTTTACTATGTATTCTACTATATAGTATTTGTAATTATTAAAGTATTTTTGTATTTACTTTATGTATTATTGAATACATTGTTTTTTCCAAATACAGGTGTCTGCTAAACTAATAATAATAATGCATCATAAAACAGAGAGAATGCAATTTTCCCCTGAAAAAAAAACATCTACCTTGTGAGGCTCGGATCAGGGAAATGAATGGTAAAGTGGTCCTTATGCTTCCGAATAAGTTTACGTCGGCCATTTTGTTATAATCTTCAATATTGTTCCATTGTGTTTCAGACCAGTCAGAAATCCCAGCATTGTTCACTATTCCCCAAAGACCTACAAATTAAAATAATTGACAGTCAATAAAAACCACCCATCATACAGTCTGTTTTCAAGCGATTTCTATGTAAGGGTTTTAATATTTTTAAAAAAAGTGACAAAACTATTGAGCATATCAAGTAATTGAATCTTTCATGAAGCTGCAGAGGTCAAAGAGAAATCTTGATTTTGAAAGATTTTGAAAATCTTTAAAAAAACAGCAGAAACAATATTTTGCTTAGTATGTAGGATTATTTTCTAATAAACCCTTTTTTGGGATTGAATTTATCCTATACGTCAAGGAAGAATACCTTACCTTTCTCTGGCAAGTTTGTCTGAATGAATTTCTTGGCCTGTGCCACATCTTCGTCTTGTGTAACATCTAATTTAATGGCTTTCAAACGACTGGAACATTCATTCACAAGATCGCAAGCTCCCTTTCTCTCAGGGAACTGGCAGCCAGCGAATACCAAAAATCCCATTTTGTCTAATCGCTTAGCAAGCTGATAACCAAAGCCGCTGTCACAGCCTGTGATGAACACAGCTCTTCCTTCTGGATTAAACTGATAGCTTTCGGCCTGAGCCAAAAGAAAGATCACGAGAGGCACCATGATAAAGGCTGGAGTGAGATAACCAAAGAAATAAAGTAAACTTGCTGTGGCAAACACAGCGGCAATTTCAAGTATAGTTCGGATCATTTTCAATGTGGTCTACAGTATGCAAGCAAGAAGTGTCTCCCCTGCAGTATTTATCTTCTGCCCGGAGTGATGCTGAAACATAAAAGAATGCATGACATTAGGGAAACCACACAATTGTTCTGCCATAGTTCATAGTGTGATTTCTTAAGAAACCTTGAGATGGATTTTTCAGGGAATCTAACCAGTACTTAGAAAAAGTATTCAATCCAAAGGCCTTGTGTGAGAGTCTACAGCTTTTTTCATTCAATCTTCAAAAATTATGAAAAAAAAACAAAAATAGCAACAATCTTACAATTTAAAAAAAAATAATGAGTGTTTAAAGTTTTAATATATGTAATCTGGATTCCCTTTTCAGTTTAACACTGATTTTAGCATTCAGTTTAGCACAAAAGATTGTTTAGATTTAAAATTCATTTAAAATATTTTCACAGACACAGATGTTAAGTTTTTATTCTCTAAACGCCTTCAAATCCAGACTCAAAACTTTCTTCTTTAGAAGAGCTTCTCTTAACTGATTCCATTCTTCTGCTTTTCCTAGTACCACCATCCAAGGTCTCCTCTGTATATTACAGTATAATTGTGTTTTATCTTGTGTATTCTTTTTATTTATTGTTGTTCTCATTCTGTAAAGCGCTTTGAGAAGCCACCTTTAAAGGCGCTATATAAAATAAAGTTTATTATTATTATAATAGATAACACTAGAAAACTTCTCTAAAAATATTTTTACAAAAAGTTTTTTGTATATTCTATAAATCTTGTCCTAAAACTGACTTTATAGTA